>NW_026040041.1:1042500-1342500 GCF_023375975.1 Astyanax mexicanus
CAAACATATATAATACAATATCTACAGAAATAAGGTATACTGTAAATAAAAGCAAGGGTGCATTAATTTGAAAATCTCACAGATTCATATTTTATTTACAATATAACAGAACAGAATATTATAATTTCTTGAAGAATATACTCATTTAGAACTCATTCAGAGATCAAATGGTATAATTTTCATCCAAAGCAAGGTCATACAATTTACTTTTCATTTAACATCAAATACAACATATTTAGTGGAATTGAGCTTAATATTCAGTATATAATGTTTTCTTTTACATACATGATTTAATTGCATGATATGAAAATTGTCCACAGATGTCCATATATTTTTCAGAAGCTTTTAGCATAATCAGAGATTGTTTGCACATGGAAATATTCAGACTCTATTTCACTATATTCCAGTTCCAGGGCTCGTTGGCATAATAGGAAGGCTCTAATGGGTAAATCGACAGGTTTTTAATACAGAAAAAATTCACATCGACTCCAAGTAGTCCTACGTTTATTCTGCTTCCTTCTTAATGCATTTATGACCCTCAAAATCCACATACGGAAAACTCTGTCCACACTCTGAACACTGAAATGATTTCTCTTCCATGTGAATCCGCTGATGTTTGAGGAGAGTTCCACTCTGTCTAAAACTCTTTCCACACTCCGAGCAGTAATACGGTTTCTCTCCAGTGTGAATTCGCTGGTGTATTTGGAGATTTCCCTTTTGTCTGAAACTCTTCCCGCAATCGGAGCAACGATACGGTTTCTCTCCAGTGTGAATGCGCTGGTGATCTTGGAGGTTTCCCTTATGATTAAAACCTTTCCCACACTCTGAACAAAAATAAGTTTTCTCTCCCGTGTGAATGTTCTGGTGTCTTCTGAGTTTAGAACTTGTAATAAAACTCTTTCCACACTCCGAACACAGATACGGTTTCTCTCCAGTGTGAATGCGCTGATGTGTTTGGAGATTTCCCTTTTGGTTAAAACTCTTCCCGCACTCTGAACAAAAATACGGTTTCACTCCAGTGTGAATGTGTTGGTGTTTTAGGAGAGCACTCTGTTGTCTAAAACTCTTCTCACATTCTGAGCACTGATACAGTTTATTTCCGGTGTGAATGCACTGGTGTTTTTGGAGGGTTCCACCATCTCTAAAACTCTTTCCACACTCTGAGCACTGATATGGTTTCTCTCCAGTGTGAATGCGCTGGTGTTTTATGAGAGCACTCTGTTCTCTAAAACTCTTACCGCACTCTGAGCACTGATGCGGTTTCTCTCCAGTGTGAATGCGTTGGTGATTATGGAGATTACCTTGTTGATTGAAACTCTTCCCACATTCTGAGCACTGAAACGGTTTCTCTCCAGTGTGAATGCGCAGATGTATTTGAAGATTACTGTTTACTCTGAAACTCTTCCCACACTCTGAGCACTGAAACGGTTTTTCTTCAGTGTGAATTTTCTTGTGTGCTCGGAGATTACCCTTTTGTCTAAAACTCTTCCCGCATTCAGAGCACTGATACGGTTTCTCTCCAGTGTGAATGCGTTGGTGTTTGTCGAAAGCACTCTGTTCCCTAAAACTCTTTCCGCACTCTGAGCAGTGATACGGTTTTTCCCCAGTGTGAATTCGCTGGTGTGTTTGGAGATTTCCCTTTTGTATAAAACTCTTTCCGCACTCTGAACAGTGATACGGTTTCTCTCCAGTGTGAATGTTCTGGTGTCTTCTGAGCTTATACCTTGTGATAAAACTCTTTCTGCACTCTGGGCACTGATGCGGTTTGTCTCCAGTGTGAATGCGTTGGTGTATTTGGAGACTTCCCTTTTGTATAAAACTCTTCCCGCACTCTAAACAAAAATACGGTTTCACTCCAGTGTGAATGCGCTGGTGTTTTTGGAGGGTACCGCCGTCTCTAAAACTCTTTCCACACTCTATGCAGTAATACGGTTTCTCTCCAGTGTGAATGCGTTGGTGTATTACAAAAGCACTCTGATCTCTAAAACTCTTCTCACATTCAGAGCACTGAAACGGTTTCTCTCCAGTGTGAATGCGCTGATGTATTTGGAGATTACTGTTTACTCTAAAACTCTTACCGCACTCTGAACACTGATATGGTTTCTCTCCAGTGTGAATCAGCTGGTGTTTTTGGAGTATTCCACTGTTTCGGAAACTCTTCCCACATTCTGAGCACTGATACGGTTTCTTCCCGGTGTGAATGCGGTGATGTGTTTGGAGATTGCTCTTTACTCTAAAACACTTACCGCACTCTGAGCATTGATACGGTTTCTCTCCAGTGTGAATGCGTTGGTGATTCTGGAGATTACCTTGTTGATTGAAACTCTTCCCACATTCTGAGCACTGGTACGGTTTCTCTCCAGTGTGAATGCGCTGGTGTATTTGGAGATTACCGTTTACTCTAAAACTCTTCCCGCACTCTAAGCACTGATACGGTTTCTCTCCAGTGTGAATGCGCTGGTGTTTTTGGAGGGTTCCACCGTCTCTGAAACTCTTCCCACACTCTATGCAGGTATACGGTTTCTCTCCAGTGTGAATGCGTTGATGTGTTTGGAGCTGAGACAGGTTTCTAAAACTCATCCCACACTCTGAACAGTAATAGGGTTTTTTTCCAGTGTGAATGCGTTGGTGTTTTACAAGAGCACTCTTTTCTCTAAAACTCTTCTCACATTCTGAGCAGTGATACGGTTTGTTCCCGGTGTGAATGCGCTGATGTGTTTGGAGATTCACTTTTTGTCTGAAACTCCTCCCACACTCTGGGCACTGATACGGTTTTTCTCCTGTATGAATGCTCTGGTGTTTTCGAAGATTACCGCTGTGATTAAACCCTTTTCCACACTCTGAGCACTGATACAGTTTCTCTCCTGTGTGAATGCTCTGGTGTGCTAGGAGCATATATTTTGCTACAAAACTGCGTCCACACTCTGTGCAGTGATACGGTTTCTCTCCAGTGTGAATGAGCTGGTGTTTCTGGAGATTACCTTGCTGATTGAAACTTTTCCCGCATTCTGAGCACTGATACGGTTTCTCTCCATTGTGAATGCGCTGATGTATTTGGAGATAACTGTTTACTCTAAAACTCTTTCCACACTCTGAGCACTGATACGGTTTCTCCCCAGTGTGAATGCGTTGGTGTTTCAGGAGATGATCTTGTTGAATGAAACTTTTCCCACATTCCGAGCAGTGATACGGTTTCTTTCCAGTGTGAATGCACCGGTGTTTGCGGAGAACACTTTGTTCTCGAAAACTCTTTCCACACTCTGAGCAATGAAACGGTTTCTCTCCAGTGTGAATGCGCTGATGTGTTTGCAGATTACACTTTTGTATAAAACTCTTCCCACATTCGGAGCACTGATAAGGTTTCTCTCCAGTGTGAATTCGTTGGTGTTTTTTAAGATTACCTTTGAGACTAAAGGTCTTCCCACACTCTGAGCAATCGTACGGTTTCCCTGTAGTGTGAATGAGTTGTTGTTGAAGAAGTGAATTGCCACACTCCTTTTTTTCTGTCTGTCTAATAGAGGTGTTGCTGTGAACATCATCATGAGATGTGTGTTGCATACTGGAGCTTCTGATACCAAGATCCTCACATTTTATCTCCTCTGATTTCTGCATTGTGAAAATTCCCTCTGGGTGTCGCTAGTTGTGGCATTGGCAAAAATGCCACAAATCCTGCAAAAAACCTCTGCAAGAAAGTTGGCACTAGGAGCAGCGCATGTCTTGAAGCTGTCAATCCATTCTGAGGGAAAAAAGAGGCAAAAATAATTTTAGGCCATTTTAAAAAGGTTAACATTACTCTAGTTTTAAATAATAAGACATACCTAAACCAGTTTATTTAACATTATTTTCCATCCAAACATTTTTAACAAGATTTTTTTGTAAAACAATTTTTTAAAGAAAACATTTAGGTAATTAGGAAGTGTAAAATCTGATATTTGGGAAAACTTAAGGAATCACTGGTTACCGATTTTTACTCAGCTGCACCAAAAATGTGATATATGGTGTGAAAATGAAAAAAGAAACAAAGGAAAATAGCATTTTTCTTAAATTGAAATGTGACAAACAATATAAAACTTTAACCCCGTTTGTTTAACATTTTTAAAATAAATGCGTGTATACCACCTTTTAGCCTCTTGTGTAAGTTACTGTACATGAATTGTGTTCTCTCTTATATAGATTTTTTTTTTACTTTTTTAAATATTTAATATTAAAATAATAATAGGTTAATAATTAATAATAATAGGTTTAAAAAACAACTTAGACATTTTCACTACAATTGTCACTAGTAAAACATCCACATTCGTAATGAACTCAAGTATACAAGTATTATTGCTACGTTTTTACTGGCTAGCTTACATTAGCGGTGAACTTGCTAACATACTAAAGTTAGCGGCGAGTTAGCTATGTTACCAAAGACAGAACTAAGTTTTGCAGCAAACTAGGTAATGTTACTGGGGAAGGAAAGTTTGGGCACCCTTGATCATTTTCATGATTTTTCTTTATAAATCAGATTAATTGATTATTTGGAAAAATATATATTGAAAAAATGTTAAAGAAACATCCCAGCAATGCATTCATGCAGAAGAACAAGTACAACGTTATGGAATGATCATCTCAGTCCCCAGACCTGAATATTATTGAAAATCTGTGGTGGGATTTAAAACAGGCTGTTCATGATTTAATTTAAGTAATTATTGCACGCTTTCTGTAAATCCTTTAAACTTCTCAAACATTTCACTTCTTAAATATCACTGTGTTGCACTGCTATATGGTATATTTAACTGAAATTGTGGATCTAAACAACCAGTGATTTATAACCGAAAATCATAAAAATTATTACAGTATACAGTGCAGAGTACTGGCCCTTTAGGACCTGGACTGAAGAGTTCTAACTGTAAACTGCAAATCCATGTACCACTAATGAACTAAAAACGATTTCTTTTAAACAAAGTAAAGAAGAACAAGTTCCACCAAACATTCCCTACTGATTAAACCAGCAGGGCTACTGCTGTTAGCTCATATTATTCACTTATTTTACATCTTACTTTTTAAATATACAGCATTTCTCCTCCATCAGAGAGAGAGAGTCGGTAGCGAAGTGAGAGTAAACAGTGAGTAAAAGTGTAGTAGAGTTCTTTACCTGCAGCAGATCAGATCCTGTTTCTCTATAAGACACTGCGGACTCAGATCTTCTTCTACTCTTTATTATCTTTATACAACCACAGCTCTACAACCAGCACCTCCACCTGGACTGGAGGAGAACTTAATACAGCTCTGGAAAAAATATCACTTCAGTTTCTGAATCACTTTCTCTGATTCTGCTATTTATAGGTTTATGTTTGAGTAAAATGAACATTGTTGTTTTATTCTATAAACTACAGACAACATTTCTCCCAAATTCCAAATAAAAATATTCTCATTTAGAGCATTTATTTACAGAAAATGAGAAATGGCTGAAATAACAAAAAAGATGCAGAGCTTTCAGACCTCAAATAATGCAAAGAAAACAAGTTCATATTCATAAAGTTTTAAGAGTTCAGAAATCAATATTTGGTGGAATAAGTTTTTTTCATGCATCTTGGCATCATGTTCTCCTCCACCAGTCTTACACACTGCTTTTGGATAACTTTATGCTGCTTTACTCCTGGTGTAAAAATTCAAGCAGTTCAGTTTGGTGGTTTGATGGCTTGTGATCATCCATCTTCCTCTTTATTATATTCCAGAGGTTTTCACTTTGGTAAAATCAAAGAAACTGAAAATTTTTAAAAGGTCTCTTATTGTTTTCCGGAGCTGTATGAGGGTACACTGCCAGCAATACTTTATAATTTTGTCTTGGGTGTGCACTGTGTTGAAAAAGCAGTTCATAATTATATTACTGCAGTTATATGAAGTTTGGGATTTACTTTGTTTTCTTTTCTTTTTTTAGTTATTTATTAATCTCTCTGTCATGCATACTTTGTTTAAATTACATAATAAACGGCCACACCTAACATCTAACCTATAAAATGAAGAAAAAAAACCCCAACAAACTAACTAATATATTCCCCAGCAATTACAGTGACAATTGTATATTATGATAATTCCTCTGCACAACTTTTTGTATGTTTGTATTTTTCTCACATGACTCTTACTTTATTTCTCATGCAGAGTTGCTGCTAAATTTTTAGGGATACGGGTTATGTGACTTGAAGGCTAATTGGACAAAGAATTGGACAAAACTCTGGAAAAATATGTTTCCTCCACTACTTGTCCTGGTACTTTTGATCTTTCTAGACTAAATAACCTGTTTAGGTAATCAGGAAACCACTAGTTTACAACCCCAATTCTAAAAGATTGGGACATTGTGTAAATAAATTTAAATAAAAGGATAATACAATAATTGGAAAACCTCATAGATACAGATTTTATTCATAACAGAATACAGAACATAGAGCAGATGTTGAAAAAACATTCATAAAGAATATTAATTACTTTTAAACTTCAACTTAATGATGAAACAGAGGCAACAGAAGGCTGGTAAAGTATACAGTACTAATAAACTAATACATATAACGGTATATTTTTAAATATATATGAGCATTGAGCACTAATACATTTCGTTTATTTTTTTCATGACTTTTCATGACAATATGATTTTTAAAACATCAGTCCAAACATGGACAACAAAACCAAATATCAAATAAAACTATTATAAAAATTGATTATAGTGGGTCTAAAATGAATCGGACAAAATGTTGACACGCAATCTTTAAAAATAAAATGTGTGTCAGATCCCAAGAGCTAGACTGTTTAGGGCAAAATTACTGAATCATAAACAGAGTTGATGTTTTTTTTGTTTACTCAATATAGATTTTCTCCATCCATAAACGGAAACACAATGAATCGTAGACAAAATTCCACATTTTTCTGGGTATGTTTATTTTTCCAAAACTTATCCTTCTTTTAAACAGCTGGTCTGAAGTTTATGCTCAGGTCGAGGAGCTGAAAAAAGGACAGGTGGTTTGCTTTTGCTGTTTTTGCAGCTATAGCTGCACAGCTGCACCATGAGATGTGTGGGTACGAGACAGAAGCACGTAGCGCTAATGCTAATGCGTATGAGCAAAAAGATGCGTGTATTAAGATTTGACCATTCACATTCATGTAGCAATGCCATGGATCGGATATGTATCTGATTTAGGACCACATATAAAAGTGACTCAAATGTGTTGTGAAAAAATCGGATTTGGCATGTTCACACAGCCATGAAAAAATCAGATCTGAGCCACACTGAGTCAAGTCAACTTCAGGAGGAAACCTTGAAGTGCTACGCTTTAGAAGCTTAAGTTGTGGTCTCTTTGGCATGATGGGAACTGTTCAAGAACCTGATGAGTGAATCGGATTAGAGATTTAAGAGGCTACAGGTCGACTTCAGTTGCAGGTAGACTTGCACTAGTTTCTAATTCGCTTTTAATGCATTCGTGGTCCTTAATATTTGAACGTCGAAAAGTCTTTCCACACTCAGGGCACTGATACGGTTTCTCTCCAGTGTGAACACGCTGGTGTTCCCGGAGATTACCTTTATGATTAAAACTCTTCCCACAATCCAAGCATTGAAACGGTTTCTCTCCAGTGTGAATGCGCTGGTGTTTTCGGAGATTACCCCTGTCATTAAAACTCTTTCCACACTCTGAGCACTGAAACGGTTTCTCTCCGGTATGAATACGTTGGTGTGTTTGGAGGGTACCATTCTCTCTAAAACTCATACCGCACACTGAGCAGCTATATGGTCTCTCTCCGGTATGAATACGCTGGTGTGTTTGGAGCATATACTGTGTTCCAAAACTCGATCCACACTCCAAGCATTGATAGGGTTTTTCGCCAGTGTGAATGCGCTGGTGTTTTCGGAGATTACACAGCTGATTAAAACTCTTTCCACACTCTGAGCACTGATACGGTTTCTCTCCGGTATGAATACGTTGGTGTGTTTGGAGGGTACCATTCTCTCTAAAACTCATACCGCACACTGAACAGTGATACGGTCTCTCTCCGGTATGAATTCGTTGGTGTGATTTGAGCACGTTCCGAGTTACAAAGCTTATTCCACATTCAGAGCACTGATACGGTTTCTCTCCAGTGTGAACTCGTTGGTGTATTTGGAGATTGCTCTGTTGATTAAAACTCTTCCCGCACTCTGAACAGTTATACGGTTTCTCTCCGGTGTGAACACGCTGGTGTTTTCGGAGGTGAGACTGTTCTCTAAAATTAAGTCCACATTCTGAACACTCATACGGTTTCTCTCCAGTGTGAATGCGCTGATGTTTATGGAGAACACTCTGTACCCTAAAACTTTTTTCGCACTCTGAGCACTGATACGGTTTCTCTCCGGTATGAATTCGTTGGTGTCTTTGGAGATTACCCTTTTGTGTAAAACTCTTCCCACAATCCGTGCAGGAAAATGGTTTCTCTCCTGTGTAAAAAGATTCATTGCTGTAAACAGTTTCCTGATTACTAGAACCTGCAACCTCAAGGTCCTCACATTTAATCTCCTCTGATTTCAGTATTGTGAGCATTGTGAAAAATCCCTCCTGGTGGAGTTTTGCCAAGGTGTTTGTGAAGGTAATCTCTAGAAGCAGCAGAAGACTTCAGGAGCTTGTTTTTCTGTTCTGGAGAAGAAACAAATAAAATTAATATAAGTCTCAAAAACTACAGGCATAGCTGAATCAATATATTTAAATTAATTATAAGGGCAGGGCACTGAAGTGACTCAAATCTGATTTTTTTGCTCAATGTGGCTCAGATGTGATTTTTTCATGGATGTGTGAACGTGCCTAATCAGATTTTTTTTAAACAGATTTTAGTCACTTTAGTTACGTTCACATTACCAGGCTGAAGTGACTCAAATCTGATTTTTTTGCTCAATATGGCTCAGATCAGATTTTTTCAGGGCTGAGAGAACGTGCAAAATCCGATTTTTTTTTCAAATCAGATTTGAATCACTTTTATACGTGGTCCTAAATCAGATACGTATCCGATCTACAGACATGCAACATGAATGTGAACGATCAAATGCGAATTCATGCGTTTTTTTTATGCTTTTACGCATTAACGCTATGTGCTTCTCTCTCATACCCACACTGCATCTCTTGGTGCAGCTGTACAGCTATAGCTGCAAAAACAGCAAAAGCAAACCGCCTGTCCTCAGGTATCAATGTGCAGCATGTGAGACGATTCAGAAACAGATTCGTTCACATTACACACAGATACAGATCACTTACATTTACAGTGAATGTGAACCGTCAAGATAAGACAAATCTGATCTGAGCAAAAAATCTGATTTGAGCAATGTAGCTTGTAATGTGAACGTAGCATTAGAAATAATACATTTCTGTCATACAGCTTAATTTCAGAAATGCTTTGGCAAAGACGAAACATCTAGACTGATTGGAGGCACTATAACATATTAATAAACAATACTCTGCTTGAGTCACAAGCATTTCAAACACTGACCTGAGCGTCTTCACGAAGACGAACACTTATCTGCTTTTATCCTGCTGAGTAGAGCTCACCTCCACCTGTGGAAAGAAAGGAGGAGGTCCTTCTGCTGCTCCTGTAAAAAAAAAAAAAGAGAGAAAGAAAAAAAAAGGTCAAATTTTTGAGGTGGAACTGTTTTATATAAAGATCAGGGAACATGTTTTACTTAATCTTGTTTATTCTTATTTGTCTTATTTATTTAACTTTTTATTTCCTTTTTATTTCTTTCCTTATTTTATGAATTTTAATAGTTTTGTATTATTGCTTTTTAACTTATTTGATTTTCTTTTATTATTATTTATTTGTATTTTTTATTGTAGTATGTAAAAGTTAGTTTTAGCTTAACCTTAACTAAATTTTGTTGTCTTAATCGTATCTTCTTTTGATTTTAATTTCTTATCAATTAAACCAAGTTTTATTTTAATTATATATATGTATATATATTTTATTCTAATTCTATTTTTGTTTAAAATGTCTCACTTTTAATGTATGTTATCTGTTCAGTTGTGAATCAAATATGGATCTATGGGGTTTTCCAGTCATTGGATTCTGCTTTTATTTATATTTATTTTAAACAACATCCAATTTTTTGCAGGTTGGGTTGCAAATCAGTGGTTTCCTGATTATCTAAACATGTTACAAATTATCTAGAAGAATCAAAAGTTCAAGCACAAGTAGTAGATAAAACATATTCTTCAGCATATTTTTAAAAACTTACCCTTTCAATAACAACACTGCATAAAAAAAAATAGAAAAAATACAAACAGGCTGTCTTGTGGAATATTATCATAAATTTTTTTTTTTCTGTAATTTTTGGGGGTATTATAATAGTTTTCTTTTTCTTATCATGAATGACTACAAATGTAAAATAAACAGAAATGCACAAAATCAATCAGAGAAAATTACAATAACAATTGTACAAATAATAAAATTATCAAAACATAAATGTAAAAACCAAACTTCAGATAAATGCATAATATACAGCTCTGGATGAAATTAAGATTTCACTTCAGTTTCTGAATCAGTTTCTCTGATTGTGCTATTTATAGGTTTATGTTTGAGTAAAATGAACATTGTTGTTTTATTCTATAAACTACAGACAACATTTCTCCCAAATTACAAATAAAAATATTCTCATTTAGAGCATTTATTTACAGAAAATGAGAAATGACTGAAATAACAAAAAAGATGCAGAGCTTTCAGACCTCAAATAATACAAAGAAAACAAGTTCATATTCATAAAGTTTTAAGAGTTCAGAAATAATCAATATTTGGTGGAATAATCCTGGTTGGTTTTTAATCACAGTTTTTTTTTTCATGCATCTTGGCATCATGTTCTCCTCCACCAGTCTTACACACTGCTTTTGGATAACTTTATGCTGCTTTACTCCTGGTGCAAAAATTCAAGCAGTTCAGTTTGGTGGTTTGATGGTTTGTGATCATCCATCTTCCTCTTGATTATATTCCAGAGGTTTTACATTTGGTAAAATCCCTTAGACTTAATTCTACCAAGAAATGGATCAAGAAAAATAAAGTAATCCAATGGAAATATTGTGGAAGGAGCTTAAGGAGTTTTAATAAGATAAATTTACCCCAAATAACAGATCAGCTAGCATTAGCTTCCACAGATTGGTCTGAATAAAGGCTGTTTCTGTGTGTTTCTCATATAATTTTGTATCTTAATTTTCTCCAAATCTCCTCCATCAGAGAGAGAGTGAGGAGTAAAGTGAGAGTAAACAGTGAGTAAAAGTGTAGTAGAGTTCTTTACCTGCAGCAGATCAGCTCCTGTTTCTCTATAAAACACTGCGGACTCACATCTTCTTCTTCTACAGTTTATTATATTTAGAGAAGCAGCACCTCCACCTGGACTGGAGGAGGAACTACACCTGGAAACACGTGATCCCTGAGGCTCAGCTAGAACTTGGAATAGCAAAATACTGCAAATGCTATTACCAATCTATAAAAGAATAATGATAACATAAATAATACATTATATAATACGATAAATATGAGGCACAATTGACTGTAATGTTGGATCATCTTTTATTCTTCTGTATGAACTGTTTTTTCTCCCATTAGATTTTTTACACTCAAAAATCAGGTCATAATTACAGCTCTAAAAAATTGTAGGGAACCACTTAAAAATAATGAGTTTCTTTGATTTTACCAAATTAAAAACCTCTGGAATATAATCAAGAGGAAGATGGATGATCACAAACCATCAAACCACCAAACTGAACTGCTTGAATTTTTGCACCAGGAGTAAAGCAGCATAAAGTTATCCAAAAGCAGTGTGTAAGACTGGTGGAGGAGAACATGATGCCAAGATGCATGAAAAAAAAAAACTGTGATTAAAAACCAACCAGGATTATTCCACCAAATATTGATTATTTCTGAACTCTTAATACTTTATGAATATGAACTTGTTTTCTTTGCATTATTTGAGGTCTGAAAGTTCTGCATCTTTTTTGTTATTTCAGTCATTTCTCATTTTCTGTAAATAAATGCTCTAAATGAGAATATTTTTATTTGTAATTTGGGAGAAATGTTGTCTGTAGTTTATGGAATATTCATTCATATAGAATGCTTATTTTACTCAGACATATACCTATAAATAGCAAAATTATTGTTATATTACATATGGTCGCTTCATTTTTTCCAGAGCTGTAAATTAGGCAGTTTGTACAAGTGTAATCTTCTCTCAATGATTTTGTGCATTTCTGTTATTTTACATTTAAAGTCATACATGATAAGAAAAAGAAAACTATTATAATAACCACAAAAAATACAGTGAAATTTGTATTTTATGATAATATTTCACAAGACAACTTGTTTGTATTTTTTCTATTATTTCTCAAGAAGTGTTGTTACTGAGTCTAAGTAAGTTTTTTAAAATAAATTAAAGAATGTTTTATCTCAAACTACTGATTCTTCTAGATAATGTGTAACCTGTTTAGATAATCAGGAAACCACTTATTTACAACCCAACCTGCAAAAAATCCGATATTGTGTAAAATGTAAATAAAAGCAGAATACAATGATTGAAAAAAAAAAACATAGATCCATATTTTATTTACAACTGAATATAGAGCATATATTATATGTTGAAAATGAGACATTTGCCACATAAGGCTGGTAATGTACACAGTACTAATAACAGCATTTGCAATAGAAGTAATTAGCAACTAATTCACATGAAAAGTTCAGACAATCTGGAAAAATCCTTGTGAAAAGGACAAAGCTTAGTATTGGACAAAGCATCAGTATTGGATGCTACAGATCTTTTGTTCCTTATGTGTTTAAAACCATGGGGCCAAATTATATTTTTCTCAGGTTTTCCTAAATAATCAATGCAAATGACAGTCAAAATAATTTCAAGACATGACCCGTTAAGTATAAATCCAATTTTATTAAACATACCCCCTAATGATAATAACAGTTAATGTGTTAAAACATTTTATATGTGGTAAAGAACTTAAAACTCCTGCTTCCGGACTGCAATTGAAAAATCAGGAGGACCAGTGAGTTTTTAGGCTTTCATGGTCACATGACATTAGGTTCAGTAGCTCCTCCATTTCCACTCACTGTTGTATTTACATGGATCTCTGTGGAAACGCGCGCCCAAAGTAAGCCATTTCAGGGACAGATTCGTTCACGTGACACACAGATACAGATTATCTACATTTGTAAATGTGAACCGACAAGATAGACGAATTCCATCTGAGCAAAACATCAGATTTGAGCAAAGTAGCTAATAATATGAACGTAGCCTTAGTAGCTTTAGTTGTGGTCCTGTTTGCACAATAGGAACTGTTCATGAACCTGATGAGTGAATCAGATTAGAGATTAAAGAGGCTACAGGTAGATTTGCACTAGTTTCTACTTCGCTTTTAAGGCATTCGTGCTTCTTAAAATTTGAACGTCGAAAACTCTTTCCGCACTCTGAACAGTGATACGGTTTCTCTCCAGTGTGAACGCGCTGGTGTGTTTGGAGATGAGACAGTTCTCGGAAATTAATTCCACATTCTGAACACTGATACGGTTTCTCTCCAGTGTGAACGCGCCGATGTTTATGGAGAACACTCTGTCCTCTAAAACTTTTTCCACAGTCTGAGCACTGATACGGTTTCTCTCCAGTGTGAATGCGTTGGTGTCTTTGGAGATTACCCTTTTGTGTAAAACTCTTCCCACAATCAGAGCAGTAATACGGTTTCTCTCCGGTGTGAATTCGCTTGTGTTGTCTGAGATGATGAGGCCCAGGAAACCTATTTCCACACTCTGAGCAGCAGTGAACTTTCTTTTTCTGAGTATTTTTTTGAGTATTAG
The DNA here is from genome assembly GCF_023375975.1 of Astyanax mexicanus. Taxonomy (NCBI): domain Eukaryota; kingdom Metazoa; phylum Chordata; class Actinopteri; order Characiformes; family Acestrorhamphidae; genus Astyanax; species Astyanax mexicanus. The sequence goes on from NW_026040041.1 coordinate 1,056,334, forward strand.
ATCCTGCAACCACAAGATCCTCAAGTTTTATCTCCTTTGATTTCTGCATTGTGAGATATCCTTCTTGTTGGTGTTTGCCAAGATATTTGAGAAAGTAAATCTGTGGCACTCTTTAGGAATTTAGATACTAGGAGCAGAAGAAGACTTGAGGAGGTTGTCACATTCTAGAGAAGAAATAAATAAAATTCAATACAAGTCTCAACAAATTTCCCCGGCATACTTTAATCAATATATTTAAACTCTTCGTCAACGCAGAAATGTCACACTGGAACTGTCTACTAGGGGTGGGCGATATGGCCCTAAAATAATATCATAATATTTAATGCCATTTTTGCGATATGACAAAAACAGCAGAGCATAAATAACATTGATTGTTGTTGTTGGAATTCATTGCTCTCATCACTGTTCTCGCAGGTAAGCTGGTGTTATGCCGAATTCAGCACCCCTGCCAGGAAAAGCACCCCCTCTCGGGAGCCCGCCCACGTCTTCTTGACTTTAACTTTACTTAGAAAATGCAAATACCAGCTGTTCTAAGCTACGCTGAATTGTAAGGAATAAGGAAAAAGAAATGTCCCTTACAGCCTCTCCCGAGAGAGGGTGCTTTTCCTGGCAGGGGTTCTAAATTCACCATCATAGTAGTGCCTAAATCTGCACCCCTACCAGGAAAAGCACCCTCTCTCGGAGCGCGCACCCACGAAAACTGTGATTAAAAACCAGGGTTATTCCACCAAATATTGATTTCTGAAAACTTTATGAATATGAACTTGTTTTCTTTGTATTATTTGAGGTCTGAAAGCTCTCCATCTTTTTGTTATTTCAGTCAATAAATGCTCTAAATGAGAATATTTTTATTTGTAATTTGGGAGAAATATTGTCTGTAGTTTATAGAATAAAATTATTTTCTATATATTCTACATAACTTTCTCGTAATACCACAACAATTCAGCATCAGTGTGAGAGAGGGGCAGCCACTGGCTTTTATTATTACAAGTTTGGGGAAAGTTCACTGAATTACTTTATTTTTACAAATTTGTTAGGTATTTTCATGAATTTCATAATTTTATTTGACATAATATCACAACAGCAGTCTAGCAGTGGTTATTTAAAAGTGCAAATTTGGAGAAATTTTACTGCATCATTTATTTTGTTACACTATACAAAAATATTTTATCTATTAAATGTATTTTATTTTTTCATAATGTGAGAGGGGAAGACCTTGGCTTTCACTTGTGCGAGATTGGGACAATTTCACCGGGTAATTTTTATTAAACTTCATACTGAACTGAGATATAATTTGTTTCAGTTTCTCTTTATTTTGATTATGCTTAATCAATGTAAAGTAATGGGTACCCAATGAATTAAATTAAATTAAAACAGTTCCATGCCTCTCATGAGCAGCACCACAGAGATGCTGATTAATGTGGAAAAACTCCTTTAAATGAACAGAAAGAAACCTTAGGCAGAACCAAGATCAAGACCAATTTATGGGTTAAACAGTAGGGGTGGGAATCGTTTACTATCTCACGATTCGATTCGATTCCGATTTTGGGGGCCACGATTCGATTCAAAATCGATTTTTGATTCAAAACGATTTGAATTATAAAAATTTCTGCTTCTGGCTTATGAATCTTATTGAAAAAAAACCCTCCATAATATACACTGGTCCTGGAGCAGGTAATGTGTTACAAAAACAATAAAATGTGCAGGAATGTGGGTCCTCAGTGACAGAGGAATCACTGGGATATCACAATGACGTTAATGAACAATAAATAAATAATAAATAACACTGCTTTATTACCAGGCTACTAGCGGTGGTGTGTAGGTGACGCTGCTGGGCTGATGTGATGATAGCAGTGGAGCGCTAAAGTTCAGGAGCAGCTGCTGATTAACTAGTTAATTTAAGGTCGTTGTATTTCTTCAGAAAGGGGGCAGGAGGTGGAGAAATTAATTCATATGGTCCATTCCTTAATTCCTCTGTGATGAGGAGCTGAAATTAGCTCTGATTAGCTTATTGTTATTTTTCCGTTCCGCCTTAAATGCTGCAGCCCGCTGCCACCTGTAGCGTTATTTAAGGTGGAACTGGAAAGTTAGCTAGTTAGCTAGCTAACAGTTACTGAAACTAACTACTAGCGATCTTTTTTATGCTTGTTATGAAGCATTCTGCCATAAAACATTGAAACTACACGTTAATCTAAGGTAATATAGTGCTTGTTCTGCCATCTTACCGGTGATTCTCAAACACCTACGCTCTGTGTGGGTCTGGAAGATCTCCGTTTGAAAGGACAAGCGCTATGCCCAGGGTTGCCAGGTCCAACAAAAATACCCAGCCCAAAATCAGTCTAAAACCCGCCCCTCAGAATCGATTTTGGGACATTTTAAATCGATTCTGAATCGTAGTAAATGAGAATCAAGATTCTTATGTGAATCGATTTTTTGGCACACCTCTATTAAACAGGTACATTTACTCAATATAACAGATTAACAGCTTTAGCATAATAGCGTTACTCTTCACAGATCAGTCTGGATAAATACAGCTTCTGTATAAACTCAAATAATTCACAAATTCTATATCTAAACAGTAAACAGTGAGTAAAAGTGTAGTAGAGTTCTTTACCTGCAGCAGATCAGATCCTGTTTCTCTATAAAACACTGCGGACTCAGATCTTCAGCTTCTTCTATGGGATTTCTGACGGCCAGTACTCTGATTATTGGTGCATTACTGCCCCCTACTGGAAAAGAACATGAAGCACAGGACTAAATCCTAATAAACAATCCCTACTGAGCCCCTAAGGTGACATCAAGTAAAAAAAAAAAAAAAGATAATGCGTGGCTACGCCTTATTAAGGAACGAGATCCTAAGGCGTGGGAACGAGATACTAATGCGTGGGAATGAGATACTAATGTGTGGGAATGAGATCATTAAGGCGTGGTCACAACTTATTAAGGCGTAGGAACAAGTTAATTAAATTAAAGCCATTGTGTCGTGGCCAGAAGGTCCTTTAGTTTCACAGTTGATAAAGCTCTCAGCTCTCAAGGGTTCTGTAGAATATGATGCGTAAAGAAGGTAAACAGGTCTGTATACTGTCTGCGTCTGAACCAATCAGCTTTTAGTATGAGAATTAAATAATAAAATATCACCATAATTCATTCAGAGAGTAAAATAAAAAGAAACCAGTACTCTCTCTTATTAGTATCTCGTTCCCAAGCCTTAGTTAACTTGTTCCCATGCATTACTATCTTGTTCCCACTGCTTAATTATCACGTTCCCACGCCTTAATTTTCTCGTTCCCACACCTTAATGATCTCATTCCCTTGCATTAGTATCTTATTCTCATAGCTTAGTTATCACGTTCCCACACATTTGTATCCCGTTCCCACACATTAGTATCTGATTCCCACACCTTAATTATCTCGTTCCCACGCATTAGTATATTGTTCCTACACCTTGATTATCTCATTCCCATGCATTAGTATCTTATTCCCAAACCTTATTTATCTCGTTCCCACACCTTTATGATCTTGTTCCCACGCCTTAATAATCTCGTTCCCACACTTTCTTTTTTTATTTTTTACATAATGTCACCTTAGGGGCTCCGCAGTGTCCAATTAGAACTCCACTTTCCATCTCTTCTAAAAATAAAAAGAAACCACTCTTCATTTTTTTACTAAAGATAATAATTGGATTAAAGAGGCTTTGATGTAACATTCAGTTTCTTCATTGGATTTAATTTACAAAAAAAAGCATGCTTTATTATTCTCTGACTACGACTTAACTATCTCATTCCCACGCGTGAGGATTTCGTTCATGTGCCTTAATAAATCTTAATAATAAGTATTTTTTAACATGATGTTACTCGCTAAAGGTTTTGCCTTGAATTTCTATGTCCTCTATTGATAATGTACATCATTTGTTTTAAGTCAATTTGGATAAAAGCGTCTGCTAAATTCAATCCATATTGAAGTTAATATGTTACAATGTAATCTGTACATTTAGTCTTTGATCTTTGGAGGCAGAAAACAATGTTTGCTTTTGTAAAAGTGACGCACCTAAGCAGCCAACGGATAGGAAAGGATGCAAAATCAACAAATCTGGTTTTGTTTAATATTATATTAGTAAAGTACAGTATTTTGTCTAGATCCACAAATCTAACATTTTGAAAAAATACATTCTCTGTGCATGCCTAAAAGAGATAAAGAGATGGGCATTACAGAAAATCTCTGGGACCTTGTTTTTTTTAGTGTTTTCTGAAGCTCCTCCCATTTCCAATCTAACATCCTATAAATATCCTGGAATTTCCTCCCTTTAAAAGCAGAACTTCTGTGTTTTAAAACATGATAAAAGTTGTTATCTTAGTTGAGTATCTCTCCTCCGCTCTCCTGCAGTTTTCTGACCTCCAGTATTTTCTGCTCTTTACCCAAACAGGCTTTAGAATGAGTGATATGGGGCATATTTTACCCTGCAGATAAATCACTTTTTACACCGTTATTCAGCTCAAAGTAGCTCCACACTTCTCATTGGTAGAATCCGGAGAGTCCTGATATTTAAAACAAGGCATTAATAACTTAAAAAGTAGGGGTGTGACGAGACACTAATATCACGAGACGAGACACAATATTGGGTTCACGAGAACGAGAAGAGATTTAAAAATAAAATTTTAAAGAAAACATTAAAAAAATGAAAAATAGCTTGAAAACTTGAGTTTTATTTGAAAAAAAACTATCGACTGGTTTCTCTCACACACTGATTCTATAAGAAATAGAAATAGAAATAAGAATGAAAAATAAAAATCAAACTTTTCTAGGTCTTATATAGTGTAAACAATAAGTGCAAACCACAACCAGTCATATTAAGACTATGATTGAAGTGAAACAGAGACAGAACATGTTTTTTAATACAGTACAGAGCTAAGGGATTAGTACAGCTGTCTATGAAACAGTCACGTGTAGGATTTACTTACAGTATTTATATATGGTTTGTATCTTGTTGGTCACTCTGTTACCGTTTATTGTTTCCACTGGAGCCAAAATGCAGCCAGACATACAACTTAAAAGTAGCAGAAGCATCTTCTATACAAATACCTGAATTTTCCTCTTCTGCTGAGAGCTGCTCTCACTGCTCAGCCACCACACTCGCTGCTATCACTACTGGGTTGCCAGATCCCTGTAAAAAAGTCCACACTAAACTTTTTTTTTCCCGTGAGACAGGTTTAAGCTTGACGAGAAATATCGTCACGTTTTAATCTCGCGAGATCTCGTCACACCCCTAATAAAAAGTGCACAGTAAACCACTGTTTACATCCCATAGCGTAGGTAAATCTCAGTGCACCGCCATCTTGAGTTTAAGTTACAATAAGTCAACCGTCGAGGACAAGAAAAAAAGTTTATTGCAAAATTAATTGCTTGGAAATGCATGAATTCCAGCTGTTGCTGAAAATATATAAAATAACTGGTTACTGCTGATATTAGAATGCAAAGAACCAACAACAAATGGCATAAACATCGCTCAAAATATTTAACTATTCGTTCTCGTGCTCGACGGTTGATTTATTGTAACTTAAATTTACGGCGCCCGGAGATTTACCTACGCTATGGGATGTAAACTGCGTTTTTTAAATGTCAGTTGTGAAACTACTTTGAGCTGAATAACGGTGTAAAAAACAATGTATCACTCATTCTAAAGCCTGTTTGGGTAAAGAGCACAAAATACTGGATGTCAGAAAGCTGCAGGAGAGCGGAGGAGAGCTAATCAACAAATTTAAGTACTTTTTATCACGTTTTAATAAATACACCCATAAGTCCATTTCACACCAGAGTTCTCCTTTAACTGGGTTATCTCTTCTTCTTGACTCTCCTGATAGGACTACGACTAGTTGAAAGTGTCCGAACTCCAACCCAAAGTTCTCCAGAGGTCTCCACTTTCTCATCTTTTATCTCTTCCTGTATTGAGATAAGCTGATTTCATGTTTGAACTAGACAAAAAACAAATTAAACACATTTCCACACAATATGTTCAATACTTTACATTATATTCACAATAATACACCATGGGATTTCCCCCACTGTGCATTGGTGCAACGAGCTGTTTTGCATGATTAAGCTTTTATTTTCCTATTTAATGCTTTTTTTAATCCAACACTCTTAACATGAATCCAGTTTCTCTCCAGTGTGAATTTTCTGGTGTTTTCTGAAATCACCCTGTACTCTGAAACTCTTTCCACACTCTGAGCACTGATACGGTTTCTCTCCAGTATGAATTCGCTGATGTATCGTAAGTGTTCCCTTTTCTCTGAAGTTCTTCCCACAGTAAGAGCACTGAAACGGCTTCTCTCCAGTATGAATTCTATGGTGTATCTTGAGGGTTCCCTTCTCTTTGAAGTTTTTCCCACACTCTGTGCACTGAAACGGTTTCTCTCCGGTATGAATTCGCTTGTGCGTTTTGAGAGCACCACTCTCTTTAAAACTCTGCCCACATTCTGAGCACTGATGGAGCTTTTCTCCAGTATGAATTCTCTGATGCATCTTGAGGGCGATATTGTCTCTGAAGTTTTTCCCACACTCTGAGCACTGACATGGTCTTTCTCCAGTGTGAATTAGCTGGTGTCTTTTGAGGGCGTCGTTCTCTTTAAAATTCTGTCCGCACTCTGAGCAGCGATACGGTTTCTCTCCGGTATGAATTCGCTGGTGCTTTTGGTAGGTGCCAATCGCTCGAAAACTCATCCCACAGTCCGAGCAGTGATACGGTTTCTCTCCAGTATGAATTTGATGGTGTTTTTGAAGTTGAGCCTTGACTCTAAAACTCTGTCCACACTCCGGGCAGCGAAACGGTTTCTCTCCAGTGTGAATTCGCTGGTGCGTTTGGAGATTACTCTGTACTCCGAAACTCTTCCCGCATTCTAAGCAGGGATAGGGTTTCTCTCCAGTGTGAATTCGCTGGTGTGTTTTGAGAGTGCTACTCTCTCTAAAACTCTGTCCGCACTCTGAGCACTGATGCGGTTTCTCTCCAGTATGAATTAGCTGGTGTCTTTTGAGGGTACTGCCATCTCTAAAGCTTTGCCCACACTCTGCGCACTGAAACGGTTTCTCTCCGGTGTGAATTCGCTGGTGGGTTTGGAAGGTGCCAATGGCTCGAAAACTCATCCCACACTCTGGGCACTGATACGGTTTCTCTCCAGTATGAATTTGCTGATGTTTTCGAAGGTGAATCTTTAGTCTAAAACTCATCCCGCACTCTGAGCAGTAATGGGGTTTCTCTCCGGTATGAATTCGCTGATGTTTCTGGAGATAACTCGGAGCTGTAAAACTCTTCCCACAAACTGAGCAGGAGTTTTCTTGGGTTTGTCCTAGAGATTCATTCGTATGGAAAAGATCTGAAGATGTTTTTGAAGAACTGGATATATTACACTCCAAGCTCTCACATTTAATCTCTCCTGATTCTGACATTGTGAACAGATCCTGTGATATTTCTTGGGTTTGTGGAGATTCAGAGATTCTGAGAGCAAATTGTGAACAGAAGATCAGGAGATCAGGGAATCAGTCCATCCTGGAGGAGAAAGAAAAAGAAAACGTAATTCTGTCAGATATCAAAGATATAAAGCAGAAACTCAAGATTCAGTTTGCTATCATTTCTATGTTACCTTGCTCTCTTTAGTTAGGCTGCAATTCCTCTTTATCTTCTAACTAATCATCTTTATTACTTTAATTTTACTAATATATCAGTACTCCTGAATCTTTTTTCCATAATCTTTAAGCAGTTTTGACCTGAGGAGGACGGGGTTTTTATCCTCTGTGATTTTATTCCTGTCCAGAACGATCATGTAGGTGTTTTTCTCAGACGTCCTCTGAGAAAATTACAGTCTGAATTATCTACTGTTTTTCTCTGAACTCCGTGCTCCTCCGGTAATTTTAGTCCCGTCCGGACGCACATCTCGGAGTTTCGTCTCCTCGCCTTTAATAAAATAGATATTTGTCCACTGCTGCGCACCGTAATTACACTTTGGGCACGCCACGGTTTCCACAGAGATCCATGTTAAAAACACAACAGCGAGCGGAAATGGAGGAGCTACTGAACGCTGTGATGATGTCATGTGACCAAGAAAAAAGCCTAAAAACTCACTGATCCTTATGTTTTTACAATTGCGGTCCAAATGCAGGAGTTTTATCACTAAATAGTAGAAGTGAGAAATATTTTTCACAGACTTCCCCTGAGAAACTTTTGAGAGTGTGTTTCCTTGCTTTTTATGTTTTGTGTTTGAGTCTTTGTTCTGCTACCTGTTTTTATGTAAAAAAAAAAAACACTAAGTAATTTGAGTTTATTTGATTTTATAGTGTGCTGGTTGTGTTACAAACCACATAGAATTAAAAAAAATAGTACATTTTGAGGAGTGAAAAAAAAAGCCTTTCATCCTAAAGAACACTTACTGTTCAAACTGTTAAGCATGGTGGCGGTAGCATATACTCCACTAAAGTACAGAGTAACAGAACTGCAGTGTAAAACAAACTTAGCGTAATTAGTACCAAAATGAAAGCAATCACTAAAGTAAAAACAATAAAAGAGATTACATTGACGTAATGGATCTTATATATTTTTTCTGGTATGTTACAGTACTGATTACATTTTAAGGTGTATTATTAGGCCTGTCACCATAACAATATTTTGTGGATGATATATTGTCAAAGATATGACTGCGATAAACAATAATGTCATTTTTATACAATTAAATGTCACTGACATAATATATAAGCATAACGAAGCATTCATACCCTTTTTATTAATCATAGTTTGGTGGAAATATATAGTTTATTCTTCTCCTACTGCAGAATTCTACAGTTTGTTTATGGAATCACAGTTATTGAAGCACTGATTGGTCATTTAGCATGACTGAATAAATACTGTTCACTGTTATATATGTAAACAACAAACACACAAATAAACACAATATAGACCAATATCACCATTATCACATATTACTGAGATATTAAACATTTATTAAACATTTCAGTACATGAAACACAGTAGATCAACACCAGTAGGATGACATGTCTCTCCAAACCATCACTGGTTTTTGGGTTTTTATTGGCTGTAAACCATAACAATCAACAATAAAATGAATAAATGCATGAAATAAACCTTTCAATGATATTCTAATCTCCAACCAAACCAGATCATCAGTATCAGTATAAACACTGCAGCATTAATCTCCTCAGATCTGTCTGAATAAAGACTGATATCTGCTCATATATAATATATAATTATTCACATCTTACTGTTTATATTTACAGTGTTTCTCCTCCATCAGAGAGAGAGAGTGAGGAGTAAAGTGAGAGTAAACAGTGAGTAAAAGTGTAGTAGAGTTCTTTACCTGCAGCAGATCAGATCCTGTTTATCTATAACGATACAGATGATCTTCTTCTCTGTTTTATTCATTATCTGTACAGAATTACAGCTGCAGAACTGCTGCCCCCACCTGGACTGGAGGAGTATTACTACAACTGTTCTCTGTGGCTGCGTCCAGTATCTTTACCTACTCCTCTTCTTACTTACCTTCTCCTCCTCCTCATCACCTATTCCTCCTCTCCTCTTTACATAATCCTCCTTTCCTCCCTAGGTATTCCTTCCTCTTCTACTCCTCCTCCTCTTCTATTTCTCCTCTCATACTCCTTATTTCTTCCTTCTCTTCACCTACTCCTCCTTACCTAATGCACCTCCTCCTCTCATCCTTACGTAATCGTCCTTACCTACTCCTTCTCTTCCTTACCTACTACTCTCCTTCTACTTACTCATCCTCCTCCTTTCCTACTCCTCCTCATGTCCTGATCCTCCTCTCCTCCTGCTTTCCTACTCCTCCTTACCTAATTCTCCTCTCCTCCTCTTCCTTTCCTACTCCTCCCTCCTCCTGCTTTCCTACTCCTCCTGTCCTAATCCTCCTCTTCCTTTTTCTACTCCTCCCTCCTCCTGCTTTCATACTACTCCTGTCCTAATCCTCCTCTTCCTTTCCTACTCCTCCTATTCCTTTTCTACTCCTACCTCCTCCTGCTTTCCTACTCCCTTGTCCAAATCCTGCTTTCCTCCTCTTTCTTTCCTAATCCTCCTCTCCTCCTGCTTTCCTACTCCTCCTCTCCTCCTGCTTTCCTACTCCTCCTGTCCTCCTGCTTTCCTACTCCTCCTGTCCTAATCCCCCTCTTCCTTTCCTACTCCTCTCCTCCTGCTTTCCTACTCCTCCTCTCCTCCTGCTTTCCTACTCCTCCTGTCCTAATCCTCCTCTTCCTTTTTCTACTCCTCCTCTCCTCCTGCTTTCCTACTCCTCCTGTCCTAATCCTCCTCTTCCTTTCCTACTCCTCCTATTCCTTTTCTACTCCTACCTCCTCCTGCTTTCCTACTCCCTTGTCCAAATCCTGCTTTCCTCCTCTTTCTTTCCTAATCCTCCTCTCCTCCTGCTTTCCTACTCCTCCTGTCCTAATCCCCCTCTTCCTTTCCTACTCCTCTCCTCCTGCTTTCCTACTCCTCCTCTCCTCCTGCTTTCCTACTCCTCCTGTCCTAATCCCCCTCTTCCTTTCCTACTCCTCTCCTCCTGCTTTCCTACTCCTCCTCTCCTCTTCCTTTCCTACTCCTCTCCTTACCTTATCGTTCTCTCTAACTTATCATTTCCTCCTCCTCCTTCCCTTCCTTACCTACTCCTCCTTAGCTAATCCATCTATTCTCTTTCCCTACTCCTACTCTCATTTTTACCTAATCCTCATCTCCTTTTTTCCTGTTCCTCCCAGCCTAATTCTACTCCTTCACTTCTCCTTATTTAATCCTCCTTTCATACTCCTCTCCACCTTTTCTACTCCTCCTTCTTCTTACTTACTCCTCCTCTTCCTTACCTACTCCTTTACTTCTACTTATTTAATCCTCCTCTCCTCCTTTTCTACTCCTCCTTCTCTTTACATACTCCTCCTCCTTACCTAATCCTCCTTTTCTCCTCCTTCTTTTCTACTCCTCCTCTCCTACTTCTCCAGCATTCTGTTTAAACAACAGTAATGTTAGTAGGAGCTGCAATACAAAATGAATTTAAAAATTGCTGAACAAAACTGATAAAATAATCTTTTGGCGGAGAAGCTTATAAGATAAGATATATCTTACGGTTTTCATACAGTGGACGTCTTTGAGCTTGCTATTATTATTATTATTATTATTATTATTATTATTATTATTATTATTATTATTTTTATTATCCACCCTTCCAAAAAAGGTCTTATTTTCTTATTCTTCTTTTAAATAAAATAAAAATACTTGAACAAAACAAGTGGCCTATTTCAGTACGAAAAAATTACATATGAAATTTTTTACCCAAATTTAAAAAATGGGGAATGTTTTGTTGACACTTGTGTATCTGACAGCTCCTCCTTCTTACATAATCCTCCTTTCCTATCCTGTAAGAAGGTAAAGGGGTCGAGGAGGGGAGGAGGAGGAATGAAGAGAAGGAGCTGCAGTAATTGGGGAAATGGGACATCAGATCCCTTTTAATGGGATGTTGACTTCTGATAAACTGAGCCAATCACAACGCTTATTTTCAGCTCCTTTAAAACTGCCCAGCCAATCACAGCTGCTGCAAACAGTCAGTAAATATAAGTTCATCCTGTTAAATGTGGATGTTTACACTCGTCATTACAGAGAAAATACTACATTTCTGAAATTATGTGAAATATTTATATACAATCAAATAAAAGTGGAAGCCTTATTTTTTATATTTCTTACATTTTATTTCATTTTATTAATCTCTTTTTTTATTTGTTTATAATAAATAAATATATAAATAATAAATGATATATGTACAGTCACGTAATTGTTTTTATAAAGTTGTATTATTTCTACACATACACAAGTCAAAAAATATATATATATATATTTTACAACAATACAATGAGACACATTCTCACATTAAATAAAACAAAATTGGAACTGGCTGAAAAAGTTGGACTAGACAGGGTTCCAGTCCACTGCAGGATTATTTTGTGTATAATTTCTTATTTCCATTCCAGCAGAACCTTCAGGCTTTTTAGCTATTTAAAAACAGCTCACACATGACCATGCAAAAGATTAGAGAAAAACTGTGATTGGACCAGTCCACTTTCGTTCAACCACAGATACAGTTCATACTTCATTTGAAGTAATAAAACATACCAGACTTGCTTAAAATTATTATAAACATTTCCTAACCTTTAAAAACACTTTTAGTGTGGTAATTTCTGCCTCAGCAGCTCCCTCTCAGGTTCAGCTGTGCTATAGGCCAGGATGATGGGTCTGTGAACTTCTTGCTCTGACACTCACAATATGCAAATTAATCAATCAATCAATCAATCAATCAATCAATAATCCCCCCCCCCCCCTGCTGACATCCAACCATCTGCGTCTCATCGCTATCAGAGGTACACTGCTCAGTCCAATCAGCTTTCACCTCTACCCCGCCCCTAAACCCATACATCACACAGTGCCCCTCCCAAACTACTCTCATCTTCTCTTTTTTTTTTTTTTTTAGCATTTTTCCAATTTGAGCTGAGGATTGAGTCATAAAATCAGGAGGTTTATTTACTCTTTATCATATCAACTACGAAAATCAGCTGTTCTCCAACTAATGATGCGCCATATCGTGTCGTACACGATAAAATCACCAACATTTGTTAATATGGTGAACGATATTATTTCTTGAAATATGGTGCCAAATTACCCATTCTTAATTATCACATGAAGGTACTACTTTTTACTGTTTTGATGTGTGGATGGAGGTTGTGAATTATGAAAATGATTGAGGTCATGTCCATTTATTGAACGATTAGTCGATAATGTCATATTTTCGCAGGTTTTGACGCCCAGTGGCATTTGTGAGAGTACCTGTACCTCCTCTTACACACCGCGCACTGATGCGGTTTCTCAGTGTGAACACGCTGGTGCGCTACGAAATTACTCAGATGAGCGAAAGTCATCCCGCACTCCGAGCATCGATACGGTTTCTCCCCGGTGTGAATGCGCCGGTGTGATTTGAGGGTGCTACGCTCTCGGAAACTCTGTCCACAGTCGAGGCAGTAATACGGTTTCTCTCCGGTGTGAATGCGCCGGTGTATCTGGAGTTGATTCTGTATCCTGAAGTTCTTTCCGCACTCTGAGCACTGATACGCTGGTGAATTCGGAGTTGACTGTGTATTTTGAAACTTAATCCACAATCTGAGCACTGATGTGATTTCTCTCCGGTGTGAACGCTCTGGTGAATGGTGGTGGTATTTATATAGAGTAAAAACTGGATACTGATAGTAGGGGAGGTATTTCTTCCATTCTGGAGGAAACTACCTTTAAATTTAACACAATAAGGAAAAATATTAATTTTTAAGCACTCAAACTGAACAAGCTGTTTGTTATAATCAAAGAAGGCACTATACTAGATAACTATATACAAATAATGTGTATTTGATAAAACATTTTAAATGAATAGCCTAGAGATTTGCCTCTCTGGCAAGTGTAAAAAACACGTTAATCAAAACCATTTTTGTACAATTTTCATGGTGCGACAACCTGGTCTTGCTATACATTCTGCATTCTCTATACAGCTCTGGAAAAAAATAAAACACTTAAAAATTATGAGTTTCTTTGATATTACCATTAAACCAAACTGAACTGCTTGAATTTTTGCAGCATAAAGTTATCCAAAAGCAGTGTGTAAGACTGGTGGAGGAGGAGAACATGATGCCAAGATGCATGAAAAAAACATTAAAAACCAACCAGGGTTATTCCACCAAATATTGATGATTTCTGAACTCTTAAAACTTTATGAATATGAACTTTATATTTTCTTTGCATTATTTGAGGTCTGAAAGTTCTGCATCTTTTTTTTGTTATTTCAGCCATTTCTCATTTTCTGTAAATAAATGCTCTAAATGACAATATTTGTATTTGTAATTTGGGAGAAATGTTGTCTGTAGTTTATAGAATAAAACAACAATGTTCATTTTACTCAAACATAAACCTATAAATAGCAGAATCAGAGAAACTGATTCAGAAACTGACGTGAAATCTTAATTTTTTCCAGAGCTGTGTCTCATATTATTGGCTGCATTTTAGGGCTTTTTAAATATAGTATCCGTCTATAACATAGCAGTTGAGAATTGAAAGTTGTGTTCTGTGGCCAGTTAAAGTTGTCAATGCTTATCTATAATAATAATAATAATAATAATAATATTTCTGACTGGGCACTTGGTATATAAATGTCTTTTAGCAGCTTCTTCTTCCACTGTTGCAACAGGGATTTGTCCTCTACATTTTCAGAACACAGCATTCCTCCCCACATTTCAATAAATGTTAGGAGTAAAGTGAGAGTAAACAGTGAGTAAAAGTATAGTAAAGTTCTTTACCTGCAGCAGATCAGATCCTAGTTAGACGCTGCAGAATATTCTTCTCTGTTGTTTATAGAGAACTACAGCTGTAGAATTACTGCCCCCATCTGGAGAGCAGGAGGACCTAAACTGGAAGAATATTACATATGATATTTGTGAAAGCAAAATAGCAATTGGCTGTCCTAAAAGTCGCTTGAAGACGGAATAACGTTGTGGGAGATAAAAAAAAGTGAGTAAAAAAACACCTAAGTATGTTAGAACTACAAACAAACTCTGAACAAATGAACAACTTCTGTTGTCTTTGAAATAGGAAGTCACTTCAAAACATCTTCATGATTTTAATGCTCTGTATTTATCATTTTGTTGCTCTGTTGTTAAACGGTAGCATAAGAGCACCAGTTAGCAGGAACTGCTATTCTAGTTTTTTTTTGTTTTCTTTCTTTTTTTTTTATTTTATTTTACTTTTTTAAGTGTTCTTTAGTTTCAAACCTATAATACACAAATTGTTCTGACCAAGACCAAAACAGATCAAAAATCATCCAAACTTTAATTATTGAATACAATCATTGAGGCACTCTAACCTACTGAAATCATTCTTCTTTACATAGAGATTAAGCTGTGTAAGATGTGCTAAAAAGGTGAATCAAGTTGAAGAAAATAAAATGGGGCCAAGGATTGACCCTTGTGGAACGCCACATGAAATATGTTCCCTCCAACAGATACACTGAAACTTCTATTCACTAAATTACATCAAATTATATTTAAACATTACATTATTTTAGTGAGTAGAGCGTTTAAAAAAATTTGGGCTGCTTAAATAAGTGAAATTTGTTTAGAATGATGTTAATTAACATTGCAACACTGAAGAAGCATAGACATATTATTTAAGTGAAATGTTTATTAAGATCAGATCTCCCAAAGATTAAAACACAAACAGTACGAACAATGATCCACAGGTATGTACATCTGTAAATTAGTATACAAGAATGATATCTGAAGGACTTTCCTCTATAATCTAATATAATTTAACATAATTTAAGAATGGAAAATAATTTCTAAACAAACAAACTTTTTTATATTGAGCTTATAACCAAAGTGCAAAAACACACACAAAAAAAATAGCAATAGGCGATGCACTGCACTCATCATTAAACACACTTTATTAAACCCATATAGACCAACAACACTAATAATAATTAAATAATTAGTCATTTGCAATGACTTTTGTCTACTTTAAATATAATTAACAATGTTTAAGAATATAAAACACTTTCTGAACAAACAAACATTTTAATATTAAGCATTGATTTTGATTAATCATTCGATTTTGGGCCTGAGTGCACACGCTGGTGCTTTTTAAAGGCACTATAGTCTCTAAAATTCTTCCCGCACTCTAAGCACTGATACGGTTTCTCTCCAGTGTGAATGCGCCGGTGTGTCAGAAGTTGGCTGAGAGCTCTACAATTTAATCCACATTCTGAACACAGATACGGTTTCTCTCCAGTGTGAATGCGCTGGTGAGTTTTCAGGGTACTACTCTCTCTGAAACTCATGCCGCACTCTGAGCAGTAATACGGTTTCTCTCCAGTGTGAATGCGCCGGTGTTTTTTAAGGCCACCACCGTCTCTAAAGCTCTGTCCACACTCTGGGCACTGATACGGTTTCTCTCCAGTGTGAATGCGCTGGTGAGCTTTGAAGGCACTACTATTTCTAAAACTCCTCCCACACTCGGAGCACTGAAACGGTTTCTCTCCAGTGTGAACGCGCTGGTGTTTTTTGAGGTTACTAGTGATACTAAAGCTCATCCCGCACTCAGTGCAGTGATACGGTTTCTCTCCAGTGTGAATGCGCTGGTGTATTTTCAGGCCACTTCTCTTTCTGAAACTCATTCCACACTCTGAGCAGCGATGAGGTTTCTCTCCAGTGTGAATGCGCTGGTGTTTTTTGAGGTTGCTACTGTCGCTAAAGCTCATTCCACACTCTAGGCACGGAAACGGTTTTATTTCTGCGTGAATTAGCTGGTGCTTTTTGAGGGTACTGAAGTCTTTAAAACTCTTCCCACATTCTGTACACAGTTGCTCCCCGCAAAGGATGCGCTGGTGTCTCTGGAAAACACCCGGTTGACTAAAACTCTTTCCACAATCTAAACACTGAAAACATCTTTCTTCTTCTGTGCTGTTTTGTGTTTGTGTGCAGGAAATAGTACTGTGTACAGCAGCAGACATATCTATCGTCTGAGTGAAGCTTGTAGAAACTTCATCCTCACATTTGATCTGGTCTAATGACAACATTGTGCTATCTTTCTTGAGGTGTCTGTTGAAGTAGATTGAGGTTGTAGAGAAAAAGGTCACTAGGTGCCGTCGTAGAGGATATGTAACAGGAGGTCATTACATTCTGGAGAAGGAAAAAATATATAAAATTCAATATTAAATGCATCAACAAGGCTACGTTCACATTCACAACACGCCACTTTTGCTCAGATCAGATTTGTCTATCTTGTTGGTTCACATTCACTGTAAATGTAAGTGATCTGTATCTGTGTGTAATGTGAACACAGAATCTGTTCCTGAATCGTCTCACATGCTGCACATTGATACCTGTATAAACGCCTCCTTCTTCACCAACAACAAAAACCCTCATATTAGAGAGAGGAGAGACTCGTAGCTTTATAAAGGGAAATGGATGAGTTAGCAGCTCATATGTGGAGCATCTTTTGCTGGAGTGGAGAAACAGTAAACAGCTGCTCTGAAGTTCATGCTCAGCTCCAGGAGGTGAAAAAAGGACAGGTGGTTTGCTTTTGCTGTTTTTTTGCAGCTATAGCTGCACAGCTGCACCAAGAGATGCAGTGTGGGTACGAGAGAGAAGCACATATCGCTAATGCTAATGCCTAAAAGCAAAATGATGCATGAATTCTGCTTCATTTGACGTTCCCATTCATGCCGCATGTCCGTAGATCGGATACATATCGGATTTAGGACCACATATGGAAGTGACTCAAATCTGATTTGACTAATTTGGCACGTTAACGCAGCCATTAAAAATCTGATCTGAGCCACATTAAGCAAAAAAATCTGATTCGAAATATGGTGCCATATCACCCACCCCTAATTATCACGTCAGGGTTTTACTTTTTTCAAAAGAAAAATTCCCACTGTTCTCATTTTCCAATTTATATCTACTAGAGACAGATTATATCTGTTCAGTATCATTTATTTTACTTTAATCCTGGATATATGGAGATATTTGGAGTGCATTATTATTAGTATCATGGCATTCTAGATCATTGACTTCTGTTACAAATCTGATCAAATTCTTGTATTTTTTAATATCTCAGTTAGGGGTGTGCCGTATCATATCGTATGCAATAATTAAAATTTAATTTTCATTTTGTTGCAGTTTGTAGTCTGTAATAATTGACTCTACAGAAAGTTGGCGATCTCTGGATCCGCTGAACCAGTTGTCCTGTTATGTATTGTACCACTTTGTGGCTAAATTACTGTCATTCCCTCTTTTCTAGTCCTGAACAAACTGGTCTTTGATGCAAAAAATCACATTTAGACTGTGCTGTGGTGGTCTCAATTTTAATTTAATTTTAATTACTAGCCTTAAAATATATACATGAGATGAACCAAAAGGTACTGCAGCACTAAATGCAACATGCAAGTATGTTTTCTGGAGAAAACCTAGAGACATCAATCGGCTTGCACTTGGTTTTCTCACAAAAAAGTACATTTTATCACCATTTTCACCTAAAAAAAAGACATGAAATAGAGGCTAGTGATACCTACCCCTTCACACCAGACATACTACTTCCATGCAGGGCCGGTGACTTCAGCGTTCTTGGGGACAAACAGGAGGATCTCAAGGCTTTGCCAAAACCTGTGGGAAGACCAAATAAAAATAATGATTGATGACAGCTTGGAGAATTTTACTGCACTGAACTATTCATTCATTGCTATAAGGATCGATTGTGTAATGTAAACCAGACTAAAACCAGATAGGCCTAGATTTCTAACGGGTTCTAATTGAAAATCAACACTTTTGTTAATAAAAAAAACATATATAAAAAATATCTCCTGTTAATTTAGCTTTTTTTGTTTGTTTTTTGTGTATATTCTCTCCTTACTATACATTATCAAGAACAGACTAATAGTACTAAATCAAGGTATACATAGTTTTACTTTTTTATGACAAGGATACTTTACAACTTGATAATTATCAACAATTATTGAAATCATATCCAAATTTTTAAAGATCAGATTTCCTAATATTTAAAAAATAATGCACGCTGTGAAAGTAAGGGTTGGCTAATGTCACCCACATGTTGATGATAAAATTTCCTTCCAATTTTTAAATCAATCAATCAACCTTTATTTTGCCTGTGAGGTACATTGAGGGCCACCCTTATTAAATAAATTTAATCGTTTTAAAAACAAAACTTGAGGTTAATTGATAAGAAATTAAGATAAAAAAGACAGTAAAAATGTATATTAACTAACATACACAGTACAACAAAAATCTATAACAATAAATACAAATAAAAAAGCAACAAATTAAAATACAAATTAAAAATACAAAACTATTAAAAAATAATATAATGAAAAAATTATAATATTAAGTAAATCAGGTACAGGCTGTCTGAATGTTTTTAGAGACTAGAGCCCTATCCAGACGTGATTCGTTTCTCAGAGGGTTCTGGGGTAATTTTCTCTTTTATGGGGACGTTTAATAAAATAGCTATTTGTCCACTGCCGCGCACCTTAATTACACTTTGGGTGGACGTTTCCACGGAGATCCACGTAAACACAACAGGGGAAAACTCACTGGTGCTCCTGTTTTTGTAGTGAATTTCAGCTTTCTGGTGCTGATCCAATTTAAATGATATAATCAATGTTTTTACTTACAGTCTTTACTTCCTACATTTTTGCATTTTCTCAGCTTTAACACTACCACTTCAAAAAATCATCCACACCTAAACTTACCCAGAGACATTATCACCAAAAATTAGCTAGCACATTTAGATCACTGCCATATAAAAACCTTGTATCTACAAAACTGCAGCTTACATTTTTTGTATGTACAGAATAATCACCATATTTAATTGATGTCACGTTTAAAAACAGGCATGGCAGCAACAATATTTAACATGTTATATCTCAAAAATAGAGCATTTCTTCACTGATTGCTGCAAGAATAAAGAAATAAAAATGGGTTCTATACCTTCAGCAGATCAGCTCCTGTTGTTGAATAAGACACTGCGGACTGGGATCTTCTTCTACACTCTTCTCCACAGCTGTAGAACCAGCACCTCCACCTGGACTGGAGGAGGACTCACACCTGGATCCACCTGAACAAAGGAGTTTGTTTACACTCTACTCAAAAATACACCTGTTTCTCTTAAAATTGATCAGCTACACCTGAATTATTATCTCAATACAGTAAAAGCTAAATGACAAGGTGGATGTTTTTTAGTAAAAACTGGCATTTAATGACTAAAACTGATGATTATTTTAAAAGCTTAAACTTTCCCTCAGCAAGTTATGCAATTATGGAGACATAATTGATGAAAAATATTAAGTAAAATTAGTATTATTAATTGCTAAATATGCAGCAAGTTTGGTTATGATACCACAGATATAAAAAGTATAAAATATAAAGTATATATATTATTAAAGGTGACAGGAGGGAATTCTTGGACACGTTTTAATTGCTGGCCTTTTTTTAAACAAACTAAATGAATAATTAAAATACCAAAATCAAAAATGTATTATATATATATATATATATACACACACATTTTTAATTCTTGACCTGCAGAGGTTATAAAAAACCTACATCGAAAAATATATATAGATATATATAGTATAGAAAAAATAGAAATACAAAAATTACTTTATAAAAGTGAAGGGTAACATTCTCTGATATGTGTAATATATATTTGTTCAGAAATAAATACATATACTGTTATACAGGGTTCTTATAAAATTTAAAAAACTATGGTGTGGATGCAAAAGCATATTAGATTTTACAAAAACAAATATTCATTTTTTTGCATGTACATTATTTGATTACTCTGTTCATTTATTAATTCATAAAGGTTCACATTATTAACAATGCTAATATTAGTTAAATGTGGGGTGGGAATATTTAATAAACAAAAACTGTAGGGTCTAGGGTTAGCATTATGTAAATGTTAAATGTGTCATGAGTGTGAATGAATTCAATCACAGTGTTTTAACAGTTAAATGTATTATACTGTATTTTTGATTAGCAAGGGAGTTTACCCATTATTTTGGGAGGAGCTGACAATTTGGTTGTGGGAAGACAACCTTATACAGTTAGAGTTTCTGATAAAATAATAAGAGGAAGAAATATGTATATTTTAAATGTTAAATCTATCTAAAAATTAAAACATTTTGGTTAGGGGATGACTAGCTAACTAGCTTTGTACATAACTTAGCTAACTTCTTCATTTATTAGTTATTCAAGGATTTTTTTTTGTCATTCCTATCACATGTGGTATATGTAATAAATAAATATAAAGATGAAATAAAATAAATAGGTTTGAAAATAAATACACAAAATATAAAGGGTAGTATAAAGTAGCAGCAACATGAAGGTTTACATTATTAATATAGCTAATATTAGTTAAATTTGGGGTGTAAATATTAAATAAACATTGGCTGTGTTAAGTGGGATAAATATTGTGAATATAAATTAAATGTGGCACGAGTAAGAATGTAGTAAATCCACTGTAAAAAAATGTATTTTTAATAAATTTAATTTATTCTTGAGCCAGATTTTTTAATTTAAGGAAGTTTAACAAGAGCTGAACATTTGATTTTCAAAAAACAAACTTATTTAGTGTTTTTTGATAAAATAAAAAATAAACAGACTGATAGCTAGCTAGCTGTGAGCTTCTTAGTTACCTTACCTAGTTACCTTAGCAGAGAAGTGTGAACTTGTCCAGAATATAAAATTTTTAATGTAGTTATTTATTGTTTTGATAAATAAAAATCATAATTTGATGATATATGAGGCGGTGGTTATTTATCTGTTTGTGTAAATAGGATATGTGGCTAGTTAGCTAAGTATGCTAAGCCCTAAAGTAATTTCCCCTAATTTTACCTCAGAGCAGAAAAGGCGCCAAACCCGAGCCGCGCGCGCCGCTCGTCCTCGCGCCCGCGGCTCTGTGGCTTTTTCTCCTGTAGTTAGCCAGCTAGCTAACCCCGCTCCCTCACACAGTTATTCAGCCGAATCGGGACGAATTATCAGATTTTGGGTTAAATCTGCAGGGTTTTGTGTCTGAAAAAGCTTCAATAAATGATTAATTTAGTTACTAGAGCTGCGGAGACCAGGGTGAGTTCAGATTTTCTTCAGGATTATATTAAACTTTTCCGTTCCACCTTAAATAGTGCCGCGGCGCGCCTGCGCTGGCCTCAAGCTAATACATCTCACTAATTACTGTAACTGCAGCATTTAAGGTGGAACGGATAAATACAATTAAAAAACATTCCTGACAGAAAACAAATTAACTTTCTTACGTTAAATAGGAGTAGAACTTTATTTTTGATTTGTCTTTTGGTTCTAGCTAACTCTATCTAGAACTGTCCGTTGATTTAAACACTTTCAGAGCTCAGTATTTTTACATAAACACATAAAACATATTACAAATTAATATAAAGATACATATAAAATATAAATGTTTGTGTTTAATATATGTCCATCAACACAGATCAATTACATGATTCAGTAAATAAAAAACAGTAAAGGAAAATACATGCAGCTCTGGAAAAAAATGAATAGAACACTTCAGTTTCTGAATGAGTTTCTCTGATTTTGCTATTTATAGGTTTATGTTTGAGTAAAATGAACATTGTTGTTTTATTCTATAAACTACAGACAACATTTCTCCCAAATTCCAAATAAAAATATTCTCATTTAGAGCATTTATTTACAGAAAATGAGAAATGACTGAAATAACAAAAAAGATGCAGAGCTTTCAGACCTCAAATAATGCAAAGAAAACAAGTTCATATTCATAAAGTTTTAAGAGTTCAGAAATAATCAATATTCGGTATACCTTTATACCAATCCTGGTGCAAAAATCAGGCATATATATATCATATAGAGATTGAAGAGGTTGAAATTTCTACTCGTTATTAATTATTTGTTTTATACTTATTTTAATAATACAAATCAGAACATCTTTTCTTTTACAGTTTGTTGTCTTATATTTTAGTGTTCTGCCTTATCCTGAATTATGTTTTAGTGATGAAAAATGAAGATTAAATAAATAAATAAAATAGAATATGTATTATTTGCCTTTTTATCTCCATAACAGTTAAATTATTAGAAATCATTTACCTATAAATAGCAAAATAAAAAAAAACTGATTTAGCAACTGCAGTGGTCTCTCATTACTTTCAGAGCTGTATAACGCATGGTAAAAGTTGTACAATACTGTGACACTAATTAAGCATGTCTTAGAATATAAAAAATGTGGTTCATAGCTTTAATGTTTTTATCTGTATGTAAGAACTCACCAGTTTTTTTTTTTGCACAGGTAATTTAATATGGCAGAATAAATATTAAACAACATATAGAATTGGGGCTGAAGTACCAGGGAAGTGTGATGGGAAAGGACAGGTTTGAAAGTGGTAAGTAAAAATATTTATGCATTCCACCAGTAGTTTTTCAGACAGTAATTAAAACCTTAAATAGAAATGCATGGATAAATCAAAAAAGGCAACAACAAAACAAATGTCAACTGATAGTCAATGAAGGAAGTGTTCCTGCATTAAATGTGTATCTATGTATTGCATTTAGGGCTGCAACAATTAGTCAATATAATCACAGATGTCGATTATTTAAATTTGCTGACAAATATTATTGTCGACTAATTGTCAACTAGTCTGTCTCTCCAAAAGTTCCCAAACACAACATATTATATATTTACTTAATAAGAATCAGTACTTTCCACGTTTAAACAACATCTAGACATTTAAATGTCTTTTAAATCTCATGTTCAGCTGTTTTTAGACCTATCGTTTTAGAATTGTAGGACATGGCACAAATAACCGTTGACCAATCGACTAATCAAAAAAATAGATTAGATCAGATTAGTCGACTACCAAAATACTCATTAGTTGCAGCCCTAATTGCATTATTTTATTTCTCAATTATTACATTATGCATAACTGGACATAAATAAGACACCTTCAGACAAACTAAAGAAACAAAAACACATTATTTGCCCAAGTTCACACATTTTCTTCAGCATGCTGTTGAGGAACAGGGTTGAGGAACCCTTCGCCCACACAGTTTCTGTTGTAGTGGATCGATTTCACAACCTAGGCACACTTCCAACCCAGACACTCAAAACCAATATAAAAATTCTGTCTCATATTAATGTCAAGGTTTAATATCCTCAGATGATTGTGTTCAGGTTTATTTTTTCTCTTTTAGACTGGAGGTACTTTTTTACATTTTTGACTATGTTTCTTGCTGTTTGTCACAAGGTCTGTGTTATTGAAGGTCTGTAGGTCCTTAAAGACGGTTGTGAAACCTTGTGGCCCTGTACTCTATTTATCCAGATTACTCGTCCACGTGTTTAAGCTCCACCAAAAGACAGAAGTCCACAACAAATTATCTTAAAAGAACATTTAAACTGCATATTATATATTATATACTAATATATTTACATACTCATACTTTGTAATATACATAGCCTTTTATACATTTCTGGTTCAACATAATACAAGATTAACCATAGTTTAAAGTCCACTCGCACTTTCTTTACGCCTTCGTCCATGCCTGATCTCTTGCCAAAGAGTGAAGGGCGTCTCTGACATTTTTCCAGTCAAATCAAGCAAAACAAAAGCCTTACAGTAGGTGTTTGTTCTGTAAATCCAAATTCTGACATTTTCAGCTGTATGTTTGGTGTCTGGCTGAGTTTAACTCAACTCAATGCAACTCATACCCCAGGACCCCCTAAGAAATTCTGTTTGGATAGGACTCAGTTTTTAACTTGTGATTATCGATGGTTTCTGTAATTTCCGTCGCGATAAACGTTAAAATAAATTAAATATGTGATTGTCATTTTTAATTAACTTTTACAGTTTTAGAAGCTTAAATAATGTGAAATTTTCAAGGAGGTCCTTTCAGGTGGTGCTTAGCCTTTAAACGAAAAGGATATGTTAGCGCTAAAGTAGATAGATAGATACTTTATTGAGTGCAAGTGGACATGTACCGTAACACGTAATGTATTTATATTTCTTCAGATTTTAATGTTGGTAATTCCTCCCACACTCTAAGCGGTGAAACAGATTCGGTCTTGATTGAATGTGCTGGTGAATTTGGAGGTGACTCTGTAATCTGAAACTCATCCCACACTTTCGAGCACTGATCCGGTTTCTCCTCAGTGTGAACGCTCAGATGTTTTTTGAGGGAACTGCTCTTTCTAAAATTCACCCCACACTCGGGACAGTAATACGGTTTCTCTCCTGTGTGAATTCGCTTATGCGTTTTGAGAGTATTGATCTTTCTAAAACTCTGTCCACACTCTGAGCACTGATACGGTTTCTCCCCAGTGTGAACACGCTGGTGTTTTTTCAGAGTACTAATCTTTCTAAAGCTCGTGCCACATTCTGAGCACTGATACGGTTTCTCGCCTGTGTGAATCCTCAGGTGTTTTTTGAGGGCACTGTTCTTTCTAAAACTCATGCCGCACTCCAAGCAGTAATACGGTTTCTCTCCGGTGTGAACACACTGGTGTTTTTTTAGGGTACCTCTCTTTCTAAAACCTGTTCCACACTCTGAGCAACGATGCAGTTTCTCTCCAGTGTGAATGCGCTGGTGTGCTTGGAGAGTACTATGCTGATTAAAGCTTGTTCCACACTCTGAGCATTGATATGGTTTTTCTCCTGTGTGTATATGGTGGTGTCTCTGGAGATCGCCATGTTGATTAAAACTCTTCCCACATTCAGAGCACTGATACGGTTTCTCTCCAGTGTGAATGCGCTGGTGTTTTTTGAGAGAACTCCGCTGATTAAAGCTCTTTGCACACTCTAAACAGTGATACGGTTTCTCTCCTGTGTGAATGCGCTGGTGTCTTCGAAGGTCGCTCTGTTGGTGGAAACCCTTCCCGCAATCTGAACACAGATATGGTTTCTCTCCAGTGTGAACGCTTTGGTTAGTTTGGACATCGTTCTGTCCGCTCTTCGAGGAGGGATACGTTTTCTCTCCTCTGTGAATGCGCTGATGTGTTTGAAGGGAACTCAGTTGGTTAAAACTCTTTCCACAGTCTGAACAGTAATACGGTTTCTCTCCAGTGTGAATGCGTTGATGTCTGTTGAGGGTGCCACTTTCTCTGAAACTCTTTCCACACTCTGAGCAGCGAAACGGTTTCTCTCCGGTGTGAATGCGCTGGTGTTTTTGGAGATTACTCTGGCGATTAAAACTCTTTCCGCATTCCGGGCAGTAATGTGGTTTCTCTCCGGTGTGAATGCGCTGGTGTTTTTTAAGGTTACCACTGTCTCTAAAAGTCATTTCACACTGCGAGCAGTGATATGGTCTCTCTCCAGTGTGAATGAGCTGGTGTGTTTTGAGGGCACCACTTTTTCTAAAACTCATCCCACAATCGGAGCACTGATACGGTTTCTCTCCAGTGTGAACGCGCTGGTGTATTTGAAGAGCACTAGGTTTCAAGAAACTCTTCCCACAGTCTGCGCAGTGATGGGAATTCCCTTTTCCTGCGTTGATTTTGGGTTGTTCTGGTGGAGTATAAATTATGGAAACTACATTCTCACATTTTATTTCATCTGATGACAACATTGTGAGATCTGTTTTTTTGGGGATTTATTGAAGTGCTTGTAAAAGTCAATTTTAGGATCCTTAAGATAAAACGGCCACTAAGAGTAGCAGAAAACTTGCAAGAAGAAGTAGTCATCCCATGCTGAAGAAGAAAGAAAAAAAACAATTTAAAAATTACCAACTTGGCAACATACTGAAAATGATCAAATACATTTATAGGGTTCCTGTGGGTCCTGAAAAAGTCTTAAATTAAAATCTGGGTAATTAGGGTCTAAAATTGTCTTAAATTTGCTGTAGGTATTACATTTTCAGGTTGCGTTTAAATGCTGGTGGGAAAGCACAGTGGCCTATCATTAACATTTAATCTAGGGAGAGAACAAAGATTAATGAAGAGCTAGCTAATATTAGCGGTGAGTTAGCTACATACTAACTTTAGCAGTAAGCTAACTAATATACCGATTTTAGCTAACTAAAGGAAGCTAGCTAGCATTACCAGGGATAGAAATAAGGTTAGCGGAGAGCTAGCTAACATTAGCGGCAAGTTAGTTAACATACTAACGTTAGCGAAGAACTAAAGATATTATGGCTACATTTTTGAGGTCTTAAAAAGGTCTTTAAAAGCTTTTAAAATGGTGCAAGAACCCTGTTTTACAGAAAATAGTTTTTCTAATTACTAAAAGAGCATATTAAAGAAATGTCTTCAACTTAAAACAATGACAATTTCATAGAGAAATATCACATATATACACAGTGTTCACAGCAGCATCAGTCACATGCAGAAGCTTTGATTTATTGACAGACAACTTGCTATAAAGTTCCCCTAGATTCCACTGTGTATTTATTCTGTCAGTTGAGTTGAGGAGAGTATTGTTCATGAATACTGTTGAATTTCTTTCAAAAACAAAAATCTGATAAAAATTCTGTAAAATTACAAAAATCCAAAACTGGTACAGGACAGTCCCAATCATACTTTATTAATGCCACAAAATATATGAGATTGGGAAAATTAGAGCATTTAGCCCTGGAAGCGAGTCTAGATTTAGCTTAGGTTAGATAAAAATACAAAGATTTAAAAAATGCATTCATTTAGCAGCTATGAATATTCAAATGTGTAAGAAAATATGGTGTAAAGAAGAAGAAGCAGAGTCTATGTTAGCATTTAAGTAATAGGTAAACATCTAAGCATCAATGAACAGATTTTAGTATTCAGTTATTAAACATTTAGTTGCAAATGTTAACTCACAAACCTTTACGCTAACTTTATTCTCGGTTAAAGTGAATGTTACAATACATTATTAATTTAGTAAACTATATTGACTTTAATATTACTGTAGCTGGAGTTGTGCAGAAGCATCACACTAGTGTTTATCTGTTTTTAAATTTCAGATAAAACAAAATTGCATCGCTACCACCAAACCTATATTAAATATACAGCATTTCTTCTCCATTAGAGAGAGAGAGAGGAGTAAAGTGAGAGTAAACAGTGAGTAAAAGTGTAGTACAGTACCTTTTGCAGCTCCTGTTTCTCTATAAAACACTGCGGACTCAGATCTTCTTCTTCTACACTTTATTATATTTGGAGAACCAGCACCTCCACCTGGACTGGAGGAGTATGTACAATGGGACCACGTGATCACTGCACTGCACATGGCTAGAAGTTGATTTGTCTGTTGTGTTACCGTAGCAACCTGCATCAAAGGATCTGAGGAGGCTTAAAAGAGAAGATCTAAGGAGAGTTTTATCCCGATTCAGCTTTAAGAAGACATTAGACATTAGAAATTCCTTTGCTTATGTTCAAACCTTTCTAGAAAATAGCATTTCATCACTATATACCTATTTTTCTTTAGAATTTTATATATTTCTGCATAAATATGACCTAAAACAAAAGTCTTTAAACTGCATTTTCGCATTATTTCTTTTGAAAACAATGTACAGCTCTGGAATAAATAAAGGGAGCACTTCAGTTTTTGAATCAGTTTCTCTGATTTTGTTATTTATAGGTTTATGTTTGAGTAAAATGAACATTGTTGTTTTATTCTATACAGACAACATTTCTCCCAAATTCCACATAAAAATATTCTCATTTAGAGCATTTATTTACAGAAAATGAGAAATGACTGAAATAACAAAAAAGATGCAGAGCTTTCAGACCTCAAATAATGCAAAGAAAACAAGTTCATATTCATAAAGTTTTAAGAGTTCAGAAATAATCAATATTTGGTGCAATAACCCTGGTTTTTAATCACAGTTTTTTTTCATGCATTTTGGCATCATGTTCTCCTCCACCAGTCTTACACACTGCTTTTGGATAACTTTATGCTGCTTTACTCCTGGTGCAAAAATTCAAGCAGTTCAGTTTGGTTTGATGGTAAAATCAAAGAAACTCATCATTTTTAAGTGGAACTTCCTTTTACAATATAGAACACATCTTGGTGCAATAATGACTACATAAACTCACTCACTTAATAAACTTAGATACAGCAATAACTCTGCATCTACCAGGTCATAGTTCATACCTAATATTGTGCTTAACAGGATGGAAAAAAATGTCTTATTGTGCCTAATACAAATACGGCAATTATTTTTGATTTCCACATAACAGATCCCCAAAAATGTACTAATAATAGTAGAATAAAGAATAAAGCTTTAATACATTGTCTCATTTTAGGTTCCTGGATTTTAAAGCATATTTTTGGTTGAGTTACGATACCCAGCAATATGCATGGTATGTCTTGTAAAAGAAAAGTGCATTTAGGTATAGATTTTAAAAGTATACTTAACATGGAAAAGTACATACTTTTTTTTTTTAAATATGTACTTAAAAACACACTAAATGTACTATTTTGGCACAACCTATTTCAACTTAATTATATTTCAGTTGTAATTAAGCTATATTTAAACATATCATAAAAGCATTAAATTGAGCTTTTGAGTGCTTTTTTTGTATAACTTATGCAAAGTTAAATAGACTTAAGTACGTGTTTTTTAAACATTTTCAATACACCTGAAATATAGAGTAAAAAACTACACTACAGTGCACTTTTCGCAGTATTTAATGCCAGTATATATATTTGCATAAAGTATATTATATGGAAAAAGCAATTTTAGTGTTCATTACCTAATTTGAACATCTTACTTTTACAATAAGACACAATAAAATCACTTTGGATTAATGGTTTTTAAAGCATATTTTTGGTTGAGTTATGATACCCAGCGACTAAATGAATTGTTAAACAACCTGTCGTGATTTTCTTGAGCGTTGGAGAAGTATAAATATTAATAATAATAGAAGAAAACAGTTTTTAAGCACCTCTATTACCTTACCTTTAACTGGTAAAATGTATATTCTGTGATCCAGACACATTTAAAATTAGAGGAGCCCCATAAACGACAGATTAACTAATATTGATTAAGTATTTAAATTACTGGTATAGATTTCACATCATGAAAAACACTTCACTTGCAATTTCTACCTGTTCCTAACTGTTCATATCAAGAATTAAATTCAAATTATTAATTCAGCAACATATTATTACTTATTACTATTTATTATAATTATTACTATTTATTCGGTAAATGTCATTTTATTAATTCACCGTATTTTCACATTGCGTTCACATTACCAAGCTGAAGTGATTCAAATCAGATTTTTTTGCTCAATATGTCTCAGATCAGATTTCTTCATGTCTGTGTGAACGTGACAAATCATATTTGATTCACTTTCATAAGTGGTCCTAAATCGGATAAGTATCCAATTCACAGACATGCAACAGGAATGTGAGCGGTCAAATCAGAATTCATGCTCTATCTTTTTGCTTTTACGCATTAGCATTAGTGCTACATGCTTCTCTCTTGTACCCACACTGTATCTCTTGGTGCAGCTGTGCAGCTATAGCTGCAAAAAAAAAAAACAGCAAAAGCAAACCACCTGTCCTTTTTTCACCTCCTGGACCTGAGCATGAACTTCAGAGCAGCTGTTTACTGTTTCTCCACTCCAGCAAAAGATGCTCCACATATGAGCTGCTAACTCATCCATTTCCCTTTATAAAGCTACGAGTCTCTCCTCTCTCTAATATGAGGGGTTTTGTTGTTGGTGAAGAAGGAGGCGTTTATACAGGTATCAATGTGCAAAATCTGATTTGAGCAACGTGGCTTGTAATGTGAACGAAGGCTAAATCTAGCACTATAAGGTCATTGCACAGTCAAATAAAGTCATACGTGTTCACACTTTCTGACTATTTGAAATTTGGTTTACAGCTGGAAGGATTATTCTCTAAGTGCAACTAAAGAACATACAAAGAACATGCAGAATTCAATGCATAGTTGGTTCTCAGAATAATTCCGCTTTTTGAAATAAGCAGTTTATTTTCAACAAGCTTTTAATGAACTAATCTAAATCCAAAGTAAGAGAGAGTTTTTACATCATATCAAAACATAATGTCACATTGAAACATTACAAATTATTCAGAAATTGCAATTTCTATTTTACTTCCTTCCTAATACATTTGTGTATTTTCAAATGTGAGCATTAGAATTTGCTTCCACTTTCAGTGATACCACTTCGCTCATCATGAATGCGCTGGTGTCTTTTACAGGCACTCTCTAAAACTCATCCCACATTCTGAGCAGTAATACGGTTTCTCTGTGGTGTGTACGCGCTGGTGTGATATCAGACAACTCTGTTCAGAGAACCTCTTCTTACAATGGGAGCACTGATACGGTTTCTCTCCAGTGTGAATGCGCTGGTGCCTTTCGAGGGTAGTACCCTGCCTAAAACTCAATCACAATCAGAGCACTGATACGGTTTCCCTTCTTTGTGAACGCACTGATGTGATATCAGATAACTCTGTTGATGGAAACTATTCTCACACTCCGAACATCGATATGGTTTCTCTCCAGTGTGAATGCGCTGGTTTTTTTTTTAGCGTATTACTCAGTCTAAAACTCAATCCACACTCGGTTTCTCTCTGGTGTGAATGCGCCGGTGTTTTTTGAGGGAATCACTCAGTCTAAAACTCTTCCCACACTCGGAGCACTGATACGGTTTCTCTCCGGTGTGAATGCTCTGGTGTAAAATCAGACCAATCTGTTGATAGTAACTCTTCTCACACTGCGAGCACTGATACGGTTTCTCTCCGGTGTGAATGCGTTGGTGATTTCTGAGGGTATCATTCAGTCTAAAACTCTTTCCACACTCGGAGCACTGATACGGTTTTTCTCCGGTGTGAATGCGCTGGTGTGTTTTGAGGTTGGTACCGTTTCTAAAATTCTTTCCACAATCTGAGCAGTAATACGGTTTCTCTCCAGTGTGAATGCGCTGATGTGATATCAGATCCTTCCGATGATTAAAACTCTTTCCACAATCGGAGCACTGATACGGTTTCTCTCCGGTGTGAATGCGCTGGTGTCTTTTGAGGTTGGTAACGTTTATAAAATTCTTTCCACAATCTGAGCAGTAATACGGTTTCTCTCCAGTGTGAATGCGCTGATGTGATATCAGATCCTTCCGATGATTAAAACTCTTTCCACAGTCAGAGCACTGATACGGTTTCTCTCCAGTGTGAATGCGCTGATGTAAAATCAGACCACTCTGTTGATAGTAACTCTTCTCACACTGCGAGCACTGATATGGTTTCTCTCCGGTGTGAATGCGCTGGTGTTTTTTGAGGGTATCATTCAGTCTAAAACTCAATCCACACTCGGAGCACTGATACGGTTTCTCTCCGGTGTGAATGCGCTGGTGTGTTTTGAGGTTGCTACCGTCTCTAAAATTCTTTCCACATTCTGAGCAGTAATACGGTTTCTCTCCGGTGTGAATGCGCTGGTGTGTTTTGAGGTTGCTACCGTCTCTAAAATTCTTTCCACATTCTGAGCAGTAATACGGTTTCTCTCCAGTGTGAATGCGCTGGTGTCTTTTGTGGGCAGTACTCTGCCTAAAACTCAATCCACAGTCAGAGCACTGATACGGTTTCTCTCCAGTGTGAATGCGCTGATGTAAAATCAGACCTCTCTGTTGATGGAAACTCCTCTCACACTCCGAGCACTGATACGGTTTCTCTCCAGTGTGAATTCGCTGGTGTTTTTTGAGGGAATCGCTCAGTCTAAAACACAATCCACACTCTGAGCACTGATACCGTTTCTCTCCGGTGTGAATGCGCTGGTGTTTTTTGAGGTTTCCACTTTCTTCAAAACTCATCTTTCACTGTAAGCATTGACAGTTTCTTTCTTGTATAAAAATAAAGGTATGTTTCGTAATCACTTTTTTTCCAAAAAAATCTTCTGCCGTGGGGAGGTGTCTCTTATCCAAGGAAGGAATCCAGAAGGAGCAGCAGAAGACTTGCGAAGAGAAATTTCATTCCATTCTGGAGAAGGAAGAAAAGTAACACAAGCTTGTCACCAAAAATTCACATGCATAACTAGATTGGCATTTTTATTTGGTTTGATTTCCAACATGCATAAACAATGCTCATTGGACGCATACATTGACTTGCAGTTAACTGTGTATTCCAGGATTTTTTCATTGTACCATAAAGGTTTGCTTTAGCCCTATCTGAGGATATGGTGTGGGGAGCGTACACACAATACAGGTATCCAATGTTAGCATTGTGAGTAACGGTGTAGTAGAGTTCTTTACCTGCAGCAGATCAGATCCTGTTTCTCTATAAAACACTGCGGACTGAGAGCTTCTTCTTCTTCTACACTTTATTATCTTTGGAGAAGCAGCACCTCCACCTGGACTGGAGGAGAACTTACACTGTGGTTTATAGAGTTTTCTTAAAGATACAGGACACTAATGTGTTTTTTTTATCAGTCAAAGTAGCTCTAGTTTATACCAAGAAACTAGCATGATTCCAAGTATTCTAAAGATTGGCACTAATAAGCTTTTTGAGGTTTTTATGGTTGTTCCCAATAATGGAATGAATTGTGAACATTTATAACATACTTTAGCAGTTTTCAAAGCCATCCCACTAAACATTAGACGTCTTACGGACGTGCAGATCATGTCTTTATTGCATCCGTCGATTCCAAGACCAGTTCTGAACTTCTACACGACGTGCAAACTAGGTCCGCTATTTGGACTAACTGTGACTTCACTTGGGCGTCAAAATGCATTTAAACATTTGAACGTCGGACCAGGTAACTTTTTTGGACGTCATGGGGACGTCTGAGACAGGTGCTGGAAATATACAGTACAGGCCAAAAGTTTGGACACACTTTCTCTTTTTCAATGCGTTTTCTTTATTTTCATGACTATTTTATATTGTAGATTCTCACTGAAGCATCAAAACTATGAATGAACACGTGGAGTTTTATGTACTTAAAAAAAAAGGTGAAATAACTAAAAACATGTTTATATTCTAGTTTCTTCAAAATAGCCCCCTTTGCTCTGATTACTGCTTTACACACTCTCTGCATCAGTCTTGAAAGAAGGAAGGAGTTCCCAGAGGTGATTATTAGCACTTGTTGCCCCTTTGTCTTCTTCACTCTGTGCTCCAGCTCACCCCAAACCATCTGGATTGGGTTCAGGTCCGGTGACTGTGGAGGTTCAGCTAATTTTTTATTACATTACATTACATTACATTACATTTGGCAGACGCTTTTGTCCAAAGCTACTTACAATAGTCAAGTACAATGTAAAATAAGTTTAAAGGTAAAAACATCTTTGGATAGGGATAAAAGGAGGTCAAAGGGGAATAATAGGATAGAGGAGTGAAGGAGGGGAAGAAGGAAATGAGGTTAGAAGTAGTTAGTTAGTTAGAGGTGTTAGGAGAGTAAGTGCTCTTTGAAGAGCTCTGTCTTCAGGAGTTTATTAAAGATAGTGAGAGATTCTCCTGATCTGGTAGTGGAAGGTAGTTAGTTAGAGGTGTTAGGAGAGTAAGTGCTCTTTGAAGAGCTCTGTCTTCAGGAGTTTATTAAAGATAGCGAGAGATTCTCCTGATCTGGTAGTAGAAGGTAGTTAGTTAGAGGTGTTAGGAGAGTAAGTGCTCTTTGAAGAGCTCTGTCTTCAGGAGTTTATTAAAGATAGCGAGAGATTCTCCTGATCTGGTAGTAGAAGGTAGTTTGTTCCACCATTGGGGAACTCTGTATGAGAACAGTCTGGATTGCTTTGTGTGAATGTTTGGCAAAGCGAGGCGACGTTCACTGGAGGAGCGCAGCGGGCGGGAGGTAGCGTAAGCCTTCAGGAGTGAGTGCAGGTAGGAAGGAGCTGTTCTGTCATCACCTTGTAGGCGATTGTAAGAGTTTTGAATTTGATGCGAGCATCAACTGGTAGCCAATGGAGCTCAATGAGCAGCGGGGTGACATGTGCCCGTTTTGGCTGGTTGAAGACCAGACGTGCTGCTGCATTCTGGAAGTACAGAGTACATTAAGTACATAAAACTCCACATGTGTTCATTCATAGTTTTGATGCTTCAGTGAGAATCTACAATGTAAATAATCATGAAAATAAAGAAAACGCACTGAAAAAGAGAAGGTGTGTCCAAACTTTTGGCCTGTACTGTATATTATCAAAGAATAAACTTATTTGTTTATTTATAACATATAAACATTGTTGTTATCAATACGGTTAATAAATATCAATATAGATTATTTATGATTAAGCATTGTTTATTACTAATTATTTAGTTGAGTACATCATATTTTTCTATCTTTTTAATTAATTAACAACTTTAGGTATTTAATTACAAATGTATTTTTTATTTGGCAATGCAATTTGTGGAACAGTTGCCATCTTCTGAAATGGAACTACAGCTATGCACAAAGCCTAGAGGTAGTAGGTCTATAAAAATGATGTCTAAAATAAGTCTAATTTTTACATAGAAAAGACATCTACAATGACCTCATTTGGACTAGAATTAGCCCTTAATTTGGAGGTCTGGGGAACATCAATATAAACATGCAAAAATGACCACAAAAAGACGTCGTTTCAGTGTTTCTTTGTGTAGTTGGATTTCTTTTAAGATGGATGCTTTTAAAAAAAGAAACATAACACAGAATATGGTTTCAAATATTGTTTTTCTTCTTTTAAATTGCCAGTTTAAGGTGGGTTGTGCTGGACTGGAGCTGGTTTACCAGCATACCAGTGTTTTTTTATTCCCAAATGACGAAAACTAAAACTACTGAAAAACGAAGAAAAATCCTATATCCTATCATTATCCTGAGTCGTTTAAACTATTGGCACCTTCTGCTTCTCTTTAAATTACAAAAGTGAGTGTAGTAAGCACTTTATTCTCAGCCACCTTTTAATCAAAAAGAATAGTTTAACAATGTTAAATTTTAACATTGCATCACATTAAAAAGATCCAATACACAGAAACATATGCAGTACGTTTGCCGATTTTCTCACTGAAATTAAGCTATTTCTCAAACAAGTTTTGCCTTTTTTGTAATGCATTTGTTGGTGTTTTTTGAGGTTACTACCATCTCTAAAACTCACTCCACACTCTGAGCAATAATATGGTTAGAAGTGGTTGAAGTTAGGAAAACTGTAGGAGGAGAAACTGTTTATAGAAAGTGGATTTCTAGATTACAGAAGATTACTAAGAACAGTTTTCCAAGCCAACTTAATAAGAATACGGCACTAAAACAGATGTAGTACAATGAAGAATCAATAATTCCAATACAATACTACTACTACTACTAATAATAATAATATATTATAATAAATTGCAATCATTTCACTGTTAAATTTACTATCCAAGTTTTACAGCATATATAGGGTAAATGATGAATGTCAAATTCCTTCTGTGTCAAACACAAATAGTGAATATGTTGAATATGTCTTATACTAGGAATCATTTTTATTTGTATACTGAGATTTTAACTTTAATAAAAACCGTGCTTTACACTTTTCATGTTCATTTTATTTATTCATTAATGAATTCACCCATTTATACGTTGAATACAAATAATTAGTAGTAGCAAAACTGAAAATTCAATGAACATGCACAATTAAACCCTTTTAATTGCCATAAAGTTATTTAGATAATAATTAGTCAATAATCAACAATACATAACGTATATATTTTGCTACAGGGCATTATTATTAAAAAGACTAATAATTCCTAA
Organism: Astyanax mexicanus; assembly: GCF_023375975.1. Taxonomy (NCBI): domain Eukaryota; kingdom Metazoa; phylum Chordata; class Actinopteri; order Characiformes; family Acestrorhamphidae; genus Astyanax; species Astyanax mexicanus. Next base: position 1,092,580 of record NW_026040041.1, read on the forward strand.
TGAGGTAAGCTAGCTAGCTAACTAACAAAATGTAGATTAAAAGATGGATGATCACACGCAATCAAACCAAACTGAACTGCTTGAATTTTTGCACCAGCAGTAAAGCAGCATAAAGTTATCCAAAAGCAGTGTGTAAGACTGGTGGAGGAGAACATGATGCCAAGATGCATGAAAAAATTTCAGCCATTTCTCATTTTCTGCATATAAATACTTTAAATGACAATATTTAGTTTTGACAACATAAAAGCAAAAAGACGCATGAATTCAGATTTGACTGTTCACATTCATGTCGCATGTCTATGGATCGGATACGTATGTGATTTAGGACCACATATGAAAGTGACTCGAAGCGGATTTGAAAAAATCAGAATTGGCACGTTCACACAGTCATGAAAAAATCAGATCTGAACCACTTTAGCCTGGTAATGTGAACAGAGCCTAATTAACAGCATCTTATAAAAGAACAGTCATACTTCAACGAGTCCAAACATCTACTTTAGATTTTCAGTGTGAACGTGCTGATGCCTTTTGAGATTACTAAGCTGATTAAAACCCTTTCCACACTCTGAGCACTGATACGGTTTCTCTCCACTATGAATTTGCTGGTGTCTTTTCAGAGCACTGTCTTGATTAAAACTCTTCCCGCAGTCTGAGCAGTAATAGGGTCTCTCTCCAGTGTGAATGCGCCGGTGTCTTTTAAGCGTACTCTCCTGATCAAAACTCTTCCCACAGTCTGAACACGGATACAGCTTCTCTCCAGTGTGAATTTGCATATGTTTTTTGAGGGAATCACTTCTCCTAAAACTGATCCCACACTCAGAACAGCGATACGGTTTCTCTCCAGTGTGAATGCGCCGGTGAGTTTGAAGAGCACTCTCTTGACTAAAACTCTTCCCGCAGTCTGAGCACTGATGCAGTTTTTCTCCAGTGTGAACGCGCTGGTGTTTTTGAAGATCAACTTCTTGATTAAAGCTTTTCCAACAATCAGAGCAGTGATACGGTTTCTCTACAGTGTGAATGCGCTGGTGTGTTTTGAGGGTACAACTCACTCTGAATCTCATCCCACAATCTGAACAGTAATATGGTTTTTCTCCAGTGTGAATCAGCTGGTGTTTTTTGAGGCTATCACTTTTTCTAAAACTCATCTCACACTCTGAGCACTGATACGGTTTCTCTCCAGTGTGAATGCGCTGGTGTGCTTTAAAGTTACTGCTCTCTCTAAAATTCATTCCACAATCTGAGCAGTAATACGGTTTCTCTCCAGTGTGAATGCGCTGGTGGGTTTTGAGGGTACCACTTTCTCTAAAACTCATTCCGCACTCTGAGCAACAATACGGTTTCTCTCCAGTGTGAATGCGCATGTGTTTTCTGAGGTTACCACTTTCTCTAAAACCTTTTCCACATTCTGAACACTGATACGGTTTCTCTCCAGTGTGAATGCGTCGATGTGTTTTCAGGGTACCACTCTCTCTAAAACTCATCCCACACTCTGGGCACTGAAATGGTTTCTCTCCAGTGTGAATGCGCTGGTGTTTTTGAAGATCGCTCTGTTTCGTAAAACCCTTCCCACAGTCTGGGCAGTGGTGAGACGTCCCTTTTTCTGGAAGGTTCTGAGTTTCCTCTTTTGGAGAAAAATTACCCTGAAAATATTCCTCTTGAGTGATGGAACTGTTCAAAAGTTCATCCTCACATTTGATTTCTTCTGATGACAACATTGTGAGTTCCTTTTTTGTGGTGTTTCTTGAGGTACTTGGGGAAGGAAAAGAAGACAATTGGACCCGAAGCAGCAGAAGCTTTGGGATTGGAGGTCATTCCATTCTAAAGAAAGAAACAATTAAAAAAAGAAAAATGAGATCATAATGTATCAGTCTATTGAAAGACATAAGGGCAATCACTTTTTCACATGGAGGAACTGGGTGTTGAATTTCTTAACAAATACATTAAATAACGTAGTCTTTTGTACGGAGACCCTAGGGTGACATCATGTTAAAAAAATAAGTATTAAGGTGTGGGAACACCTTAAGATCATAATGAGATCATAATGCATGGTCACAACTTATATTATTACCCTAATGCACTGGAATGAGATAATTAAGACATCGTTCCCATCGCCTTAATTATCTCATTCCCACGCATTAGGTTCTTGTTCCGATGCCTTAATTAAAGTGTGGAATCCAGATAATTATCTCATTCTCATGCATTAGGATCTTATCTCATGTCTTAATCGTCTCGTTCCCACATCTTAATTACTTCGTTCTCACAAATTACGATCTCGTTTCTATGCCTTAACTATCTCATTCCCACCCATTAGGATCTTGTTCCCACGCCTTAATTATCTAATTCCCACAATTTAGGATCTTGCTCCCACACCTTAATGATCTTGTTCTCATGCCGTTAATAAGTTGTGGTCATACCTTAATTATCTTGTTCCTATGCTTTAATGATCTCATTCCCATGCCTCAATTACCTTGTTCCCACACATTAGGTTCATGTTCCCATGCCTTAATTATCTTGTTCACAAACATTATAATTTTGTTCCCATGCCTTAATTATCTAATTTTCACACATTAGAATCTCGTTTCCATGCCTTAATTATCTTGTTCTCACACATTAGGATCTCATTCCCACATCTTAATAAGTCGTGGCCACTCATTATTTATTTATTTATTTTTTTAACATGATGTCACTCTGTACTTTTGTAAAAAAGATCTAACCTGCTTTATTATTGGCTGCTTTGTACGGTGCAGCCTCTGATATTTATCTATTATTGATTATCACCTGATTATCCGTTCTTCAGTCAGTTTAATCATGATCAGCCAAACTATTATTATATGTTATTACTGATGAAATAAAAACGGCCTTTTTTAACATTAAAAGTCGTACACATTATACACTAAAATGCAAAAAAAAAACTCATTATCTGTCGTTATCTTTATTACCTTTATCACCTTAACAATGTGATTTAATATTAGTGTAAACATTCATAGTGTTGTGTGTGAATAGAGTCTTTATATGTTCTGAATCTAAATAAATGAATAAATATCGGACTCTCTCCCCACTTTAATAAAAAATAAACAGTGTTTCTCCTCCATCAGAGAGAGAGTGATGAGTAAAGTGAGAGTAAACAGTGAGTAAAAGTGTAGTAGAGTTCTTTACCTGCAGCAGATCAGATCCTGTTTCTCTATAAAACACTGCGGACTCACATCTTCTTCTTCTACACTTTATTATATTTGGAGAAGCAGCACCTCCACCTGGACTGGAGTAGAACTAATCTAAACTGAACTACTTCAAGACTAAAGACTAAAGAGTTATCCAAAAGCAGTGTGTAAGACTGGTGGAGGAGAACATGATGCATTTCAAGATGCATAAAAAACCCAGGATTATTCCACCAAATGTTGATTATTTCTGAACTCTTAAAACTTTATGAGTATGAACTTGTTTTCTTTGCATTATTTGAGGTCTGAAAGCTCTGCATCTTTTTGTTATTTCAGACATTTCTCATTTTCTGTAAATAAATGCTCTAAATGAGAATATTTTTATTTGGAATTTGGGAGAAATGTTGTCTGTAGTTTATAGAATAAAACAACAATGTTCATTTTACTCAAACATAAACCTATAAATAGTAAAATCAGAGAAACTGATTCAGAAACTGAAGTGATCTCTTCGTTGCACTGATGTCTGACAAGTCTTAACTATTTTGCAGCAAAAAATGTGTATAAAAGCATTTATATGAATAAAATACAGTCTGACATCACACACTTAGCCCAACCACAAAATGTTTTTTTTTTAGACTTAAAACACAATCTTAATGCTATCTGTTCTCACTCATTCACACATTTGCTATATGCAATTTAATTAATGGTTTATGTATAGAAGATATTTATTTATTTAAATAATATTTGGCACACATATACACATATAAGTGTACAGAAAAAGGGTCTTGGCAAGATGAAGAAAATACAGGCTTAAAAACACCTACACACAAAAAAACTAGAAATACAGAAAACAGAATATGAATATAACTATAATATGAAAAAAATGGCAGAAAGTATTAGAAGACACTCAATAGCAAAAAAAACTAACAAACAACATTGAAAACACTAAAGCAAAAAAAATAAAAATAAAATAAGGCATTGTCAATCGTACTGCACTTAATACTGTAGTGTTATACATTTATATGTAATGTGCTGACATTGTCTATAATCCTAAATCAGAATAATTAATTGCATTGCAGACAGTATGAATGCATTATATTTAATGTTTTATCTCATTAACTTTATTTAATTTCATAAAACAGCTCTGGAAAAAATAAAAAGAGCACTTCAGTTTCTGAATCAGTTTCTCTGATTCTGCTATTTATAGGTTTATGTTTGAGTAAAATGAACATTGTTGTTTTATTCTATAAACTACAGACAACATTTCTCCCAAATTCCAAATATAAATATTCTCATTTAGAGCATTTATTTACAGAAAATGAGAAATGGCTGAAATAACAAACAAGATGCAGAACTTTCAGACCTCAAATAATGCAAAGAAAACAAGTTCATATTCATAAAGTTTTAAGAGTTCAGAAATAATCAATATTTGGTGGAATAACCCTGGTTGGTTTTTAATCACAGTTTTTTTTTCATGCATCTTGGCATCATGTTCTCCTCCACCAGTCTTACACACTGCTTTTGGATAACTTTATGCTGCTTTACTCCTGGTGTAAAAATTCAAGCAGTTCAGTTTGGTGGTTTGATGGCTTGTGATCATCCATCTTCCTCTTGATTATAATCCAGAGGTTTTCAATTTGGTAAAATCAAATAATTTTTAAAGTGGTCTCTTATTTTTTTTCCAGAGCTGTTTCTATCTTTTCCTGCATTTTAGGCCATTCCAGAAAAGTTGAGATGCATTAAGAACTACATCAAGAACAGTCATTAAACAAACAGCAGCAGATGAAACAACACGAAAAACTGGTAACTTTTGCAGAACATTAAAATGTGACAAAAAAAAACCCAATCTTTTAAGATGTTTTAGCAGAAAGAACAGACTTGGTATCCTCAGTGCCAAACACATTAAATGTTGGTAGAAGTAAAGGCAACATTTTAAAGTAGGAAGTAGGCCTAAAATGCAGGAATGGATAATTATTAATAAAAATTTAATTACATTGTTCTCCTTTGAGTTTCTAAAATCGTGTGCACCTTTACGAGCAGTAAACATCAAGAACAGTACAATTAGGTTACAGATCCATATTTTAAAAAGTACATACATAAAGTTTCATACAGAAATTGAAAAAAAAAAATTTAGTTGTACCATATTTTCACACAAAAGATGATGCATTTTTTTCCAATACTGTTCCAATGACTTTTAGCTACAAAAAAGTTTGTTTTTAGACCAGGTTGTTTGGAATTATGCTGCTAAACAACTTTTTTGTGAGCTTTTGGTTTTTAGTGTTTTCTAATATAATCATTACTGGTGTTAGTAATTATGATATCTACAAACCAACTCAGTAAAACATGTAAACTAATAACTAAGAGTAAATGTGGAATACAAACAGGTTAGGAGTAAGTATAAATACATTTTGTATATACTCAACAGTTGCGATGATGTTGATATCTCAATAGATCAATTTACAACCTTGTTTTCTAAAAGCCAATATGAAAGGCACAGTCCTAAATAATTTCGTTGTGTTTTAATGTCCTTAAATAAACAAACAAGTACCCTTCTGATCTTCTTTCACAAATTTAGGACCACTAAAGAAGTGTTCTGATTATTTTTAACTGGAGAATATACTTATCTATCTTTCCTCTTAACCTCCTCCACCGCTCTCCAAGACATTAAAGGAGAAATCCTCCGGTGTAAATTTGACTTTTAGTGTGGAAAAACATAATAAAAAGTACTAACTTTTGTTGTGCTTTTTGCCCAGCACTCTGTACAACGGGCACTTCAGGGCATATTTTGCCCCAATAAATTACTTTTTGCACAGACTCAAAGTAGCTCCACACTTCATTCGTAGAATCCGGAGAGCCCAGAGATTTAAAACGAGGCATTTAGGACTTTAAAACTGCACAAAAAGCTTTTTAATAAGCTTCTTATGCACTTTTAACATTTTTTAAGTGTCAGTCTGCATTATTAAGTTTCTAAACTAAAAACAGAAGAATTTTTGAGTGGAGAAGAATATGGATAAAATATTGTGTTTAATGGTACCAGTGTGCTGAACCACCATCCCTGCTAATCCTAATATAATATATTCATCCTAAAAACTGGGGTATCAGGTCAGTTTTCGCGGGAATTCTTCTTCTGGTCAGGTCACGCGTCTTTACGTACTTACGTCTCACGTACAGCCTCTAAAAGAGGATCCGGCTCAGTTTTACTGAACGCGAGCGGCTGGTGGAGCAACGGGGACTTCAGAAGAGGAAACTCAGAGCTCAGTAGATCTTTCACTCATAGTAAAACCAACGAAACGAAGAATGAAAGGTTCTGACTGAGCTCTCTCTCTGACTGAACATAACCTGAAATCGGATTCATCCGCTCTGAAAGGAGACTTTACCTAAAATTATGTTACCTGGGAAAGCAGCAGGAGAGTGGAGGTGGGCTATTCAACAAAGATTAATACTTTTTTTGCTTTTAACAATATTTAAGAAATGCAAATTCAGGACAAATTTTAACACTATTTACCAAAAGAACCTGCACACTGCCCACCACAACACCTGGCCAAAAATATAAAGTAATTCCATGCATTTTTACTGGTTATAGCAATGACATGACTGACTCTTCCAACACCTCTAAAAAAAGGTTAAGTGAGGTCCACCAGAGCTTTCCACATTATTTTAACTTATATACACCAACCAAGCATAACATTATGACCATGTCCTTGTTTCTACTTTACATGTTAAGATTTTACCTCCTTTTTAATGTACCTGTGTTTTCAAATTTCAAAGTTAAGGTTCTTCCCAAAGACTCTAAAGCTCTATCTGGACGGGATTATTTTCTCAGGGGGCGTCTGTGATAAATATTTAACACTTCTACTCTTTAGTGATAAAACTCCTGCATCTGGACTGCAATTGAAAAACAAGGGGACCAGAGAGTTTAGACTTTTTTCTCGGTCACATGACATTGCAGCGTTCAGTAGCTCCTCCATTTCCACTTGCTTTTGTGTTTTTAACATGGATCTCTGTGGAAACTGTGGCAAGCCCAAAGTGGAAAACAACTACATGATCGTTCTGGACGGGAGTTTAGACTTTTTTCTCGGTCACATGACATCGCAGCGTTCAGTAGCTCCTCCATTTCCACTCGCTTTTGTGTTTTTAAAGTGGATCTCCGTGGAAACTGTGGCAAGCCCAAAGTGGAAAACAACTACATGATCGTTCTGGACGGGAATAAAATCACAGAGGAGAGAAAAGAGAAAACCCAGAACCCCCTGACAAACTAATTTTGTCAGGATAGGGCTTTATAGCGCTTTTTCCACCAAAAGAACTCCAGTTCTTGAAACAGTTCCTTTCAAGCCTATAAGAACTTTTGGTGCTTTTCAGTGAACCAGTTCGCATTTTCACCAGTTTTAGTGGAACCATCAAAACGTCACATCATACATTATCAACAAAGGGCGCTGCACAGCAGCGATGAACGCAATTGGTGCTGAAGAACCCAGAATTCTTCAGTTCCCTCTACAAACGAACATTCCTGGTTCTAGAATCTACTTTTGTTGGTGAAAACGCAGCAAACGGTACGAAATTAGGTTTTGCAAAACCAAAACGTGCCAGTTTCACGCCAATTGAAAAGCGCCATGAGTAGCCATTTAGAGAACACTGTTGTTTAACGCTCTGTCCACAGGTTCTCAAAACTTCTGAGGGTTCCACAATCTCTAAAGCTCCATTGACCTGCTAAGAATTCTTACGGTTTTGCTCCAGAATGAATTCGCTGGTGTTTTTTAAGGTTCCCACTGTCCCTGAAACTCATCCCACACTCCAAACAGGGATACGGTTTCTCACCAGTATGAATTCTCTGGTGTTTTTTGAGGTGACCACTCTCTCTAAAGCTCATCTCGCACTCTGAGCACTGATACGGTTTCTCTCCAGTGTGAACGCTCTGGTGTCTCCTGAGGTCACTCTGTTGGTTAAAACTCTTCCCACAAACAATGCAGTGATACGGTTTCTCTCCGGTGTGAATGAACCGGTGTCTTTTAAGGGAACCACTTTCGGTAAAACTCATCCCGCAGTCCGAGCACTGGTACGGTTTCTCTCCAGTGTGAATGCGGTGGTGTTTCTTAAGGTTAGCACTGTCTCTAAAACTCTGTCCACATTCAGAGCAGTGATACGGTTTCTCTCCAGTGTGAACACGCTGGTGACTTTTGAGTTGACTACTCTCTGTAAAACTTAACCCGCACTCCGAGCAGTAATAGGGTTTCTCTCCAGTGTGAATTCGCTGGTGTTTTTTAAGGGTTTCAGTCTTTCTAAAGTACTGTCCACACTCTGAGCACTGAAACGGTTTTTCTCCAGTGTGAGTGCGCCGGTGCGCCTGAAGAGCACTCTGTTGATTAAACGTCATCCCGCACTCCGAACACATATATGGTTTCTGTCCCGTGTGAATGCGCTGGTGTTTCTTGAGATTACTCTGCTGAGTAAAACTCCTTCCACAGTCTGAGCACTGATACGGTTTCTCTCCAGTGTGAATGCGCTGGTGCGTTTGAAAAGCACTCTTTTTCATAAAACTCTTTCCACAGTCTGAACAGTGGAAAGGCATCCCTTTTCCTGAATTGGTTTGGGTCGGTTCTTGTGGAGAAACACAAAAAAATTCCTCTTGAGCCACAGAACTGCTAGAAAGTCCGTCCTCGAGTTTTATTTCTGTAGAAAGTCCTTCTTCGAGTTTTATTTGTTTTGATGGCATTGAGAGATCCATCTCTGTTGAGTTTGTTGAGGTATATTTGGAAGTAGTTCTTAAGAAATATAAGAGAAAACAGACACAGAGGCAGCAGAAGACTCGCGACGAGAGATCATTCCAATCTAAAAAAGAAAGGAAAGAAAAACATGATTTAGATTTACTTTATTGGAAAACACACAAATGAAGTGTTACAATAGTACTAGTCAAATATACTAGAAGGTGGCTCATAATTTGCCTCCTCCTTCCTGGATTTTCCTACTGTGCTTAAATATTAAATTGCAGTTATACAATGACAAACTTTCATGCAGCAGTCCTTAGCTTTATTTACAGCTCTGGAAAAATAAGAAAGCACCTAAAAATAATGAGTTTCTTTGATTTTACCAAATTAAAAACCTCTGGAATATAATCAAGAGGAAGATGGATGATCACAAACCATCAAACCACCAAACTGAACTGCTTGAATTTTTACACCAGGAGTAAAGCAGCATAAAGTTATCCAAAAGCAGTGTGTAAGACTGGTGGAGGAGAACATGATGCCAAGATGCATGAAATTAAAACTGTGATTAAAAATCAGGGTTATTCCACCAAATATTGATTATTTCTGAACTCTTAAAACTTTATGAATATGAACTTGTTTTCTTTGCATTTTCTGTAAATAAATGCTCTAAATGAGAATATTTTTATTTGGAATTTGGGAGAAATGTTGTCTGTAGTTTATAAAATAAAACAACAATGATCATTTTACTCAAACATAAACCTATAAATAGCAAAATCTTCTCTCTTTACTTTTTCCAGAGCTGTATTTAAATAATTCTTCTTACAATGTCACCCAGCCCTAACAGGCTACCACTGCATAAGTGTTATTACAGCCAATTCTATTTACAACTAACATTTAATTAATACATAATTAACAATTACCGTATGCATAACTGCAGTATATAAGCAAATGTTAGCTAATGCAGATGTTACTTTAGTTAACATTAGTTAACACTATTAATAAAGTGTATGATTTATTACTCAGCTTAACAAATACTTCACTTGTAACATTAGTTTATCTACATTTCATGTGAAAGTAACATTAATTAATGATGTTGTTCCATGTTTAATTAATGTTATTTAAGAATTGTTAATATATTGCATCATGTCTTGTTCATGGTTAGTAATGCATTTCCATCTGAAATGTGGTTGAAATATAGTTAAATTAATGTCTGTTGTTGTTTCAAAGTTGAATCAACATTTAATGTTAAATGAAACGTTAAATAAAATGTAAAATACTTTACTACAGTGATGTAAGCTTATTGTTAACACTCATGAATTGTTAATAATATGAATTAATAGTTTGTGAGCTATGGTTTATTAAAGGTTGAACGTATGACGTTGAAACAACGTTGCCATATCAACAGATTCACTTTTCAAACCTAACACCAAATCCAACGTTGAAATGCCAGCCAGTTAGGTTAGTCAGCGTCAACGTTAAACGTAAAAGATACGCGTAAAACATATTTCAACGTTTATTGAATGTTAATTTAATGTTCTTTGTTTTCTGGGGTAAAGATGTAACCGAGATTCGAACAGAAACATGCGTAGTAACGCCAGCATTTCCCTAAAGCTCCGTTTTACACATTACATTCTATTTTTAAAAGACCAAAGTGGGGATCGTTTTTAAAAAGTTCAGTTTTCAGCGATCAGAAAATAGTTTTTAACGTGAATACGAGACGAGAAAGCAGAAAAAACAGTGTTTCCAATAAATATCCCTACAGCGTGTTGACACGTCCTAAATCTGACCCCTTCAATTCTCCAAATTGTATTTAGAACTACCGCATTTCTGCTCAATTAGAGAGATTGAAGAGTAAACAGGGATATAAAGTGTAGTAGAGTTCTTTACCTGCAGCAGATCAGCTCCTGTTTCTCTATAAAACACTGCGGACTGAGATCTTCTTCTTCTGGGGTTGTTTTTTGGCAGCTTGCAATCTTAGTGCATTACCGCCATCTACTGGACTGAGGTGTAATCACATTGAGATATCAAATACATTTATCTTTATATTTATCTATTTAACAATTGCTCTTTGGGTGTGAACTGGACCATGAGATCAAAGTTATGTTCCAACCTTGAATCCTAGATTATTGTTTTAAATTCTGACTGGTGGAACCTGTACTTCTACTTGCTCTGATTTCAGTGCTTATTTTGCCAATTTGTTTTTGTTAATTTAATTTATAAATGAAGATGTGGATTTCATTTTTCAGCAGGACTTGGGGATTTTACTAGGACAGCAATACTGAAGCTGTTTAACGATTACAAATGACACTACAAAAGCAAAATACTTGTTAAAATAACATTTTTGACAAAGTTTTCAATCTTGAGGTAAATGTGTGACACAAATAGCATTACTGAGGTAAATGTATCACTATAACAGCAATAATGAAGAATATTAATGATTACAATAATCACTACTAAGGTGAAATTCTCATTTGGATATAACTGGTAATGAAAACCTATCATTAAATTAACGACCCTGAGGTAAATATGTGACAAGAATAGTATTACTGAGGTAAATGTATGACTGGAACAGCATTAGTCAAAAATATTTATGATTAGAATATCACTGCTAATGTGAATGTCATTCAAATAGAACTTTTAATATAAAGAATATTCAGGATTACAATGTCACTACGAATTTGCACAACTCATTAAAATACCAATTCAGATGTAAATTTATCATTAAAATAGCTATCCTAAGGTAAATATGTGACAAAAACAGCATTACTGAGATGCATTCATGATTAGAACAGCACTGATGGAGAAAATGTATACCATACATATATTACTCATTAAATAGAATTGCTTATTTAAATTCTTAAAATGAAAATAAAATTCTTAATGAATACCAAAAAGAAAAAAAGAGATCTTAGAGGCATGCTTTGACGAAAAAAATAGAACACTTTATTATGATCATCTTTGTGTGTTTTTTGTACCTTAGCTAAATGCACATATATTATTTAAAACAATACAGTAAGGTGTGCAAATGATCCAGATTTCAGACAATACACATATCGAGTGATTTCTTTTCTTTGTCATCTATATCTATTTAAACACTGAAGTCAGACTCCACCTCTTTTTGAACTGCTGCTGATGCTTTAGCATTGCCGAGTAGCATCATCACAGCGCTAACGCTCGGAGGAAAGCGCAGCGACTCGGTTCTGATACATCAGCTCACAGACGCAGCCTTGTGATGATCCACATCACCCTAGGAGTGATGAGGGTAAAGGGTGCCATCTACTGTACTGTACCCAGCCAGAGAGAGCAAATCTCCAGGCCCGGTTGTAAACAATGTTTTTTAATAAGCTTCTTATGCACTTTTTTTTAAAGTGTCAGTCTGCATTATTAAGTTTCTAAACTAAAAACAGAAGAATTTCTGAGTGGAGAAGAATATGGATAAAATATTGTGTTTAAGGGTACCAGTGTGCTGAACCACCATCCCTGCTAAGCCCAATCAATTCATACTTAAAACTGGGGTGTCGGGTCGCTTTTCACGGGAATTCTTCTTCTGGTCAGGTCACGTGTCTTTACGTACTTACGTCACACGTACAGCCTCTAAAAGAGGATCCGGCTCAGTTTTACTGAACGCGAGCGGCTGGTGGAGCAACGGAGACTTCAGAAGAAGAAACTCAGAGCTCAGTAGCTCATTCACTCCTAGTAAAACCAAAGAAACGAAGGAGTGAAGTTACTGACTGAACATAACCTGGAATCGGATTCATTCATCTGCTCTGAAAGGAGACCGCATCACACCCGCCCAGTCTAAAATGATTCTTCCACATGCAATTTCGATGCAATTATCCATTCTCACCAAAGAGAACCCTAAATCCTCCAAATCCCAAAATGTACTGACATCAGCTTTAATGCCTCGTTTTAAATGTCAGGGCTCTCTGTATCAGATTCTACCAATGAAGTATGGAGCTATTTTGAGCCTTGAGTGCTGGGCAAAAGCACAAAATTACATTACCTCGGAAAGCTGTGGGAGAATAAAGGTGTGCTATTCAACAAAGGTTAATACTCTTTATAATGTTTATCTACACCCAAAGTCCATTTAAACCAGAGTTTTTTAGCTTCTAACGATATTTAAGAAAATGCAAATTCATGATCGAATTTAACACTATTTACCAAAAGGAACCTGCACACTGCCCAACACAACATCTGGCCAAAAATATAGAGGTAATTCCATGCATTTTTACTGGTTGTACCAATGACATGACTGACTCTTCAAACACCTCTAAAAAAGTTTAAGCGAGGTCCACCAGAGCTGTCCACATTTTTAAAGGTCACTCACCAAACAGGAAACATTATTTTTATTAATATAAACCAATCAAGCATAACATTATGACTTCGTTCTTGTTTCTACTTTGCATGTTAAGATTTTACCTCCTACTTAATGTACCTGTGTCATCAAATTTCAATGTTATCAGGACATGATTAGTTTCTCAGGGGGGCATCTGTGAAAAATATATTTCACCCTTCTACTCCGGACTGAAAAAACTGAACTGAAAAAACAGGGGGACCAGTTAGTTTTTCGTTTTTCTTGGTCACATGACATCATGTTCAGTAGCTCGACAGTGGACAAATATCTGTTTTATTAAACGCAAGGAAAGGAAACTCAGAGATGTGTGTCCGGACGGGACTAAAATTACCGGAGGAGCACAGAGTTCAGAGAAAAACAGTAGATAATTCAGCCTGTAATTTTCTCAGAGGACGTCTGAGAAAAACACGAACATGATCGTTCTGGACAGGAATAAAATCACAGAGGATAAAAACCCCCATAAAAGAGAAAATTACCCCAAAACCCCCTGAGAAACTAATCCCATCCGGATAGGGCTTTATAGAAGGGCTGCAACTAATGTTTATTTTGGTAGTCGACCAATCTGATAATTATTTTTTGATTAGTCGACTATGTCCTTTATCTCTAAAAGCGAAAGATTTAAAAGACATTTAAATGTCCTGATGGTGTTTAAACGTGAAAAGTACTGACTGAGTAAATATGTAAGCTGTTGTGTTTTTGTAACTTAGTTGAGTCTAAACTGTGTGAGTAATCCATTTACCCATCTCCCATTGCGCTTCTGTCCCCAGAACTTTGTGTAATGCAGTACTGTTACAAATTGAAGGTTAGTCGACAAATCGTCACTGTCGATTATACAATCATACTAATCATTGCAGCCCTACTTTATAGCGCTTTTCCACCAAAAGAACTCTGGTTCTTGAACCAGTTCCTTTCAAGCTTGTCAGAACTGTGGTGCTTTTCAGAGAACCAGTTTGCATTTCCACTAGTTTTAGTGGAACCATAAAAACGTCACACCATCCGTCATCAACAGAGGGCGCTGCACAGCAGTGATGAATGCAATTCGCACTGAAGAACTCAGAATTCTTCAGTTCCCTCTACAAACGAACGTCCCTGGTTCTAGAATCTACTTTTGTTTGTGGAAATGGTGCGCCATAAGTAGCCATATAGAGATCACTGTTGATTAACGCTCTGTCCACAGTTTCTCAAAACTTCTATTGGGTTCCACCATCTCTAAAACGTCATTGACTTACTGAGCATTTTTACAGTTTTCCCTCAGAATGAATGCGCTGGTGTTTTTTCAGGTTCCCACACTCCCTGAAACTCATCCCACATTCCAAACAGGGATACGGTTTCTCTCCAGAATGAATTCGCTGGTGTTTTTTCAGGGTCCCACTGTTCCTGAAACTCATCCCACACTCCAAACAGGGATACGGTTTCTCTCCAGTATGAATTCTCTGGTGTTTTTTCAGGTTCCCACTGTGCGTGAAACTCATCCCACACTCTGAGCACTGATACGGTTTCTCTCCAGTGTGAACGCTCTGGTGTCTCCTGAGGTCACTCTGTTGGTTAAAACTTTTTCCACAATCAATGCAGTGATGCGGTTTCTCTCCGGTGTGAATGAACCGGTGTCTTTTAAGGGAACCACTTTCGGTAAAACTCATCCCGCAGTCGGAGCACTGGTACGGTTTCTCTCCAGTGTGAATGCGGTGGTGTTTCTTAAGGTTAGCACTGTCTCTAAAACTCTGTCCACACTCAGAGCAGTGATACGGTTTCTCTCCAGTGTGAACACGCTGATGACTTTTGAGGTGACTACTCTCTGTAAAACTTAACCCGCACTCCGAGCAGTAATAGGGTTTCTCTCCAGTGTGAATGCGCTGGTGTTTTTTAAGGCTAGCGCTGTCTCTAAAACTCTGTCCACACTCTGAGCAGTGATAAGGTTTCTCTCCAGTGTGAATGCGGTGGTGTTTCTTAAGGTTAGAACTGTCTCTAAAACTCTGTCCACATTCAGAGCAGTGATACGGTTTCTCTCCAGTGTGAACACGCTGGTGACTTTTGAGTTGACTACTCTCTGTAAAACTTAACCCGCACTCCGAGCAGTAATAGGGTTTCTCTCCAGTGTGAATTCGCAGGTGTTTTTTAAGGGTTTCAGTCTTTCTAAAGTACTGTCCACACTCTGAGCACTGAAACGGTTTCTCTCCAGTGTGAATGCGCTGGTGCGTTTGAAAAGCACTCTTTTTCATAAAACTCTTACCACAGTCTGAACAGTGGAAAGGCATCCCTTTTCCTGAATTGGTTTGGGTCGGTTCTTGTGGAGAAACACAAAAATATTCCTCTTGAGCCACAGAACTGCTAGAAAGTCTGTCCTCGAGTTTTATTTCTTTAGAAAGTCCTTCTTCGAGTTTTACCTCTTTTGATGGCATTGAGAGATCCATCTTTTTGGTGTTCCTGTGGTATTTCTGAAAGTATTTTTTAAGAAATATAAGAGAAAATGGAAACAAAGGAAGCAGAAGACTTGCGATGAGAGATCATTCGAGAGATATCAAATTGCAATTATACAATACCAAACGTTCATGCAGCAGTCCTTAGCTTTATTTACAGCTCTGGAAAAATAAGAGAGCACCTAAAATTGATAAGTTTCTTAGATTTTACCAAATTAAAAACCTCACAAGCCATCAAACCAAACTGAACTGCTTAATTTTTGCACCAGGAGTAAAGCAGCATAAAGTTATCTAAAAGCAGTGTGTAAGACTGGTGGAGGAGAACATGATGCCAAGATGCATGATAAAAACTGTGATAAAAAAACAGGGTTATTCCACCAATTATTGATTATTTCTGAACTCTTAAAACTTTATGAATATGAACTTGTTTTCTTTGCATTATTTGAGGTCTGAAAGCTCTGCATATTTTTTGTTATTTCAGTCATTTCTCATTTTCTGTAAATAAATGCTCTAAATGAGAATATTTTTATTTGGAATTTGGGAGAAATGTTGTCTGTAGTTTATAGAATAAAACAACAATGTTCATTTTACTCAAACATAAACCTATAAATAACAAAATCAGAGAAACTGATTCAGAAACTTAAGTGCTCTCTTCATTTTTTCCAGAGCTGTATTTAAATAATTCTTCTTACAATATCACCATATGGAGGTGATATGAACGTTGATTCAACGTTGAAATGCCAGCCAGTTAATTAGCCAGTTGAATGTTAATTCAATGTTCTTTGTTTTCTGGGGTAAAGTTGTAATCGAGATTCGGCCAGAAACCTGCGTAGTAACGCTAGTATTTCCCTAAAGCTCCGTTTTACACAATACTTTCTACTTTTAAAAGACCAAAGTGGGGATAGTTTTTAAAAACCTCAATTTTCAGCGATCAAAAACTAGTTTTTAACGTGAATACGAGACGAGAAAGCAGAAGAAAAACATTGTTTCCAATAAATATCCCTACAGCGTGTTGACACGTCCTAAATCTGACAATTCTGACCCCTTCAATTCTCCAACTTGTATTCAGAACTACCGCATTTCTGCTCAATTAGAGAGATTGAAGAGTAAACAGGGATATAAAGTGTAGTAGAGTTCTTTACCTGCAGCAGATCAGCTCCTGTTTCTCTATAAAACACTGCGGATTCAGATCTTCTGTGGTTATTTTTTGGCAGCTTGCAATCTTAGTGCATTACCGCCACCTACTGGACTGAGGTGTAATCACATTTAGATATCAAATACATTTATCTTTATATTTATTCAATTCAATTAAAATTTTCAATTATTCATCTATTTAACAATTGCTCTTTGGTGGTAACCTGGATCATGTGATCACAGTTTCGTTTCACCTCATGAAGCCTTGATTATTGTTTTAAATTCTGACTGGTGGAACCTGTACTTCTACTTGGTCTGATTTTGGTGCTTCTTTTGCCAATTTGTTTTTGTTGACTTACTTTATAAATGAAGATGTGGATTTCATTTTTCAGCAGGACTTGGGGATTTTACTAGGACAGCAATACTGAAGCTGTTTAACGTTTACAATGACACTACAAAAGCAAATTACTAGTTAAAATAGCATTTTTGACAAAGTTATCAATCCTGAGGTAAATGTGTGACAAGAATAGCATTACTGAGGTAAGTATCACAATAACAGCATTAATCAAGAATATGTATGATCACAATCACTACTAAGATGAATTACTCATTTGGATAGCACTGGTAATGTAAATCTATCAATAAATTAACAATCCAGAGGTAACAACAATTGCATTACTGAGATAAATGTATGACTGGAACAGCATTAATCAAAAATATTTATGATTATAATATCACTGCTAATGTGAATGTCACTACGAAATTGCAGTACTCATTAAATATCAATTCAGATGTAAGCTTATCATTAAAATAGCAATCCTGAGGTAAATATGTGACAAAAACAGCATTACTGAGATGCATTCATGAACACCAGAAAGTAAAAAAAAGAGATCTCAGAGGAATGCTTTGACGAAAAAAAATAAAACACTTTATTATGATCATCTTTGTGTGTTTTTTGTATCTTACCTAAATGCACATATATTATTTAAAACAATACAATACAATAAGGTGCGGAAATGATCCAGATTTCAGACTATACACATATCGAGTGATTTCTTTTCTTTGTCATCTATATCTATTTAAACACTCTGTACAACAAAATCATCCTTTTTTTAAGACTAGAACACGCCTCCTCCGATACATGTGAAGTCAGACTCCGCCTCTTTTTAAACTGCTGCTGTAGCATTGCCGAGTAGCATCACAGCGCTAACACTCGGAGGAAAGCACAGCGACTCTGTTCTGATACATCAGCTCACAGATGCAGCCTTGTGCTGATCCACATCACCCTAGAAGTGATGAGGGGATAGAGAGAGCGCCATCTACTGTACCCACCCAGAGAGAGCAAGACCAACTGTGCTCTCTCAGGGCTCCGGCAGCTGATGGCAAGCAGCATGACTGGGATTTTATTCCAAAGAACCTTTCCCACAGTCTGTGCATTGAAACGGTTTCTCTCCAATGTGAAAGTGCTGGTGTTTCTTGAGGCCACTACTCTCTCTAAAACTCATCCCACACTCTGAGCACTGATACGGTTTCTCTCCGGTGTGAATGCGCTGGTGATTTTGGAGATCACTCTTTAATCTAAAACTCTTTCCACACTCGGAGCATCTTGTTAAAATTTATGAAAAGATGTCTTAAAACAAGACAATTTGCATCAGTGTATTAAAACAAACAAACAAAAAAAAACAGGAGGTATTTCACTTTTTGGCAGGATAATGATCTCAGTCAAAAGGCCTAAGGGCACAGGATGGTTGAACATCAATTATTGTGAATGTTTTTCAAAAGTCAATAATCAAGAAACTGATGGTTTTTAAAAACAACCAACCAGCAGAAAATTTTAAAAAGATGATAAAAGAACAACTCTGTCTGTATAACAGTATATTAAGCCCTATCCAGATGGGATTCGTTTCTCAGGGGGTTTTGGGGTAATTTTTATGGGGGGTTTTATCCTCGACGTATGTGTTTTATTTCTCAGACGTCCTCTGAGAAAATTACAGGCTGAATTATCTACTGTTTTTCTCTGAACTCCGTGCTCCTCCGGTAATTTTAGTCCCGGAAATAAACAGAAATAAACAGAGCATGTAGCCTCCAGTCAGGCACTTTCTCCTTTACCGGTAAAACTAGTTTTAGCTTTTAGCATTCTTTTTTATTCTTGTTACTATATTCTTCTGAAGTAACTGCTGGATTTAGTGATCACAAGCTTTTAGCCATTAGGCTGTTTTTCTGAAGTTTATCTTTTAAGAAACAGCTGTTGAGTTTTATAATGGTCTCGTTTTACACATTTGTTAAATTTACCTGAATTTTTTGTTTTGCAACTTCACACATTTTGTAGGGTTTCAGTCCAACCAGGAATCCTAGCTGGCATTTCAACATTGAATCAAAGTTGGATCATTCACAGTTTTTTTTAACTGCAATGATCCAAATGCAAAATCTGCAACATTACATATTGCACTTTAATTCAGTTTTTTCTTCTCCAGTGTGAATGCGCTGGTGTTTTCTGAGATTACCACTTTGTGTAAAACACTTTCCGCACTCTGAGCAATAAAACGGTTTCTCTCCAGTGTGAACACGCTGGTGTTTTTTCAGATTGCTCTGTTGGGTAAAACTTTTCCCGCACTCTGAGCACTGATACGGTTTCTCCGCAGTGTGAATGCGCTGGTGTTCTTGAAGGGAACTCTGGTGAGTAAAACTTTTTCCACACTCTGAACATGAATACGGTTTCTCTCCTGTATGGGTGAGATGATGTTTTTTGAGATTGCAATTATCTCTAAAACTCTTTCCACACTCTGAACACTGATACGGTTTTTCTCCAGTGTGAATGCGTTCATGTTTTTTGAAGGCGTCACTCTTTCTGAAACTTTTTCCACACTCTGAGCAGTAAAACGGTTTTTCTCCAGTGTGAACGCGCTGGTGTGTTTTAAGGTCACTCTGTTGATAAAAACTCTTTTCACATTCGGAGCACTGATACAGTTTTTCTCCAGTGTGAATGCGCTGGTGTCTTCTGAGATTACTCTTATTGATAAAACTCATTCCACACTCTGAGCAATAAAACGGTCTCTCTCCAGTGTGAACACGCTGGTGTGTTTGAAGATCACTCTGTTGATAAAAACTCTTTTCACATTCGGAGCACTGATACGGTTTCTCTCCAGTGTGAACGCGCCGGTGTCTTCTCAGATTACTCTGGTTTCTAAAACTCACCCCACACTCTGAACAGCGATACGGTTTCTCTCCAGTATGAACGCGCTCGTGTTTTTTGATAGCATCATTAGTTCGAAAGCTCATCCCACATTCTGAGCACTGATACGGTTTCTCCTCAGTGTGAACGCGCTGGTGTATTTGAAGGGCACTCAGTTTTATAAAACTCTTCCCACAGTGTAAGCAGTGGTGAGATATTCCTTGTCCTGAACTGATTTGGGATTCTTCTTGTGGACAGTAAATGATGGAAACTACATTCTCACATTTTATCTCTTCTGATGACAACATTGTGAGAACTTTGTGGTGTGTTTCGACGTAAATGTGGAAGTAAATTTAAGATGTGGTCACTAGAAACAGCAGACGACTTGCGACGAGAGATCATTCTATTCTGACGAAGGATCACAGGAACTGAAAAAGAGTAAAACAAAAAAACTAAATACAGCTTTGTAAAAAATGAAGATATCACTTCAGTTTCTGAATCAGTTTCTCTAATTTTGCTATTTATAGGTTTATGTTTGAGTAAAATGAACATTGTTGTTTTATTCTATAAACTACAGACATTTCTCCCAAATTCCACATAAAAATATTCTCATTTAGAGCATTTATTTACAGAAAATGAGAAATGACTGAAATAACAAAAAAGATGCAGAGCTTTCAGACCTCAAATAATGCAAAGAAAACAAGTTCATATTCATAAAGTTTTAAGAGTTCAGAAATAATCAATATTTGGTGGAATAACCCTGTTTTTTATCCACAGTTTTTTTCATGCATCTTGGAATCATGTTCTCCTCCACCAGTCTTACACACTGCTTTTGGATAACTTTATGCTGCTTTACTCCTGGTGTAAAAATTCAAGCAGTTCAGTTTGGTGGTTTGATGGCTTGTGATCATCCATCTTCCTCTTGATTATATTCCAGAGGTTTTCAAATTGGTAAAATCAAAGAAACTCATCATTTTTAAGAGGTCTCTTATTTTTTCCTCAGAGCTGTATCTGTTCCACATCCGTCTGCCCATAAAAAAAGCAATTTGGAGAATTTTTTTATGGTCAGATGTGAGAATAACTGTTTTTTTGGGAGTATGATTACCTTAGAATGACCACAAACCACAGTTAGCTAGATGGTTCAAATATGTAGACACAATTTGGTGTTCTAAAGGGACTACAAACCCAAACAGGGTTGCAAGTGGCTGCAGAATGGATATTCTAGTGCATCTCAAAAAATGAATGATTAAAAAAGTTACTTTATTTCATTAATTCAGTTGTAAATGTGAAACTTATATATTATGTAGATGTATAACACACAGTGATCTATTTAAAAACGTTTATTTATTTTATTGTTGATACAACGTTAATTCACTTTTCAAAATCAAATCCAACTTTGATGAAACCATAATATCAATGTTGATTCACTTTTTAAAATCAACACCAAATCCAAATCAACAGCGAATTAAAAGTTGTTTCAACCATAACATTAACGTTGGTTTGCTTTTTTTTTAAATTAACACCAAATTCAACATTGTTTGAACGATTATTCACTTATTTACAAGATAAACACAAAATCTAACATTGAATCAACCATAACATAATCGTTGATTCGCTTTTCAAAATAAACATCAAATTCAACGTTGATTTAAGCATAGCATAGGGTTGATTCAATGCCAGCTGGCTAATAGACTTTAAGAGACAGCTGATGTTTAACTGTTTATTCAGGCTGCATATTTAGATTCAATTCAGACTGTGATTTCTGATAGTGTGGACTGCCAGGAACCACATTAAACTCAATTTAAAAAAAATAAGGTGGTTTAAAACCCAGTTTAAATCTGATTTGTACCGATGCAGCTTAGTCTGGCCACTCAGTTTAGATTTCAGTGTGTTTTGCGCCGATTCCGAATTCTCTTTAAATCCAAAGTAAAGAAATTGGAATTGCGGCAGTTCAGGCAGCGCAAAAAAGTTCATTACTGACCTTAAGTTCGGTATCTGAGTAAACAGTTCTTTACCTGCAGCAGATCATCTACTGTTGCTCTGTAAAACACTGCGGACTGAGATCTTCTTCTACACTTTATTATCTTTGGAGAACCAGCACCTCCACCTGGACTGGAAGAGAACTAAGTACAGCTCTGGAAAAATTAAGAGACAACTTCAGTTTCTCTAATTTAGCTATTTATAGGTATATGTTTATTGACCTCAAATAATGCAAAGAAAACAAGTTCATATTGATAAAGTTTTAAGAGTTCAGAAATCAATATTTGGTGGAATAATCCTGGTTTTTAATCACAGTTTTAATGCATCTTGGCACCAACCATTGAAACAATGAAACAAGAATTTATTTAATGTATTATTTATTTAATATAATTGGTACATATTTATTTATTTTTGCATGACTGGAACATTATATCCTATTATATTGCCAAACATGTGTACAGACTACATTCTTTTAATGTTTTTCACGTTTTAATGTATTTTTATGTATTTATTTTGAGTGGTACAGCAGGCTAAGTGCTGCCACTATAATCGGAAGATTGTTGGTTAGAATCCAGGCAATGCAGCTTGCAATCAGCTGCCGGAGCCTTCAGAGAGCACAGTTGTTCTTGCTCTCTCTGGGTGGGAACAGTAGATGGCGCTCTTTCCCCTCATTATTTGTAGGGTGATGTGGATCAGCACAAGGCTGCGTCTGTGAGCTGATGTATATTTAAAAATACCATGGCTTCCTATGGTATTAGATAATGAACTGACTGAAACAGTTGCAGACTGGAAAATGTTTTATTATGTAATATACATAAAATAGATGTTTAACAGCTATGTTTACATGCAGAACTTTCCTCCAATCCGAATAAATAAATCTTTTCCTAACTCTGAGCATGGAAACGTTTTTTCTCCAGTATGAATTTGCGGGTATGTTTGAAGAGCACTCTGTCGATTAAAACAGTTGCAACAGTCTGAGCAATAATATGGTTTCTCTCCAGTGTGAATGCACTGGTGTTTTTTTAGATTAACCTGTTGAGTAAAACTTTTCCCACAGTCTGTTCAGTGATACGGTTACTCTGCAGTGTGAATGCACTGGTATTTTTGGAGGTCACTCTGTTTCATAAAAACCTTTTTCACAATCTAAACAATGATACGTTTTTTCTTCCTGTATGCCTGAGAAGGTGTTTTTTGAGATTGCAACTGTCTCTAAAACTCTTTTCACACTCTGAACACTGATACGGTTTCTCTCCAGTGTGAACACGCTGGTGTGTTTGAAGAGCACTCTGTTGATAAAAACTCTTTTCACACTCAGAGCACTGATACGGTTTTTCTCCAGTGTGAACGCGCTGGTGTCTTCTGAGATTACTCTTACTGATAAAACTCATTCCACACTCTGAGCAATAATATGGTTTCTATCCAGTGTGAACGCGCTGATGTTCTTGGAAAAAACTCTGACTGGTAAAACTCTTTCCACACTCTGAACAGTGATAAGGTTTTTCTCCTGTATGCCTGAGAAAGTGTTTTTTGAGACTGCAACTGTCTCTAAAACCTTTTCCACACTCTGAACAGTAATACGGTTTCCCTCCTGTATGACTGAGAAGGTGTTTTTTGAGATTGCAACTGTCTCTAAAACTCTGTCCACAATCTGAACACTGATACGGTTTCTCTCCAGTGTGTATGCGTTCGTGTTTTTTTAAGGCATCACTATTTCTGAAACTCATTTCACACTCTGAACACTGATACGGTTTTTCTCCAGTGTGAACGCGCTGATGTCTTTGAAGATCACTCTGTTGACTGAAACAATTCCCACATTCTGAGCACTGATACAGTTTCTCTCCAGTGTGAATGCGCTGGTGTCTTCTGAGATTACTCCGATTACTAAAACTCATTCCACATTCAGAACAGCGACACGGTTTCTCTCCAGTGTGAACACGCCTGTGTCTTCTGAGATTACTCTGATTGCTAAAACTCATTCCACACTCAGTGCACTGATACGGTTTCTCTCCAGTGTGAATGAGCTGGTGTATTTGAAGATCACTCTGTTTCGTAAAACTCTTCCCGCAGTCCGTGCAGTGGTGAGACCTCCCTTTTCCTGCACTGATTTCTGGTTGTTCTTGTGGAGAGTACACAATGGAAACTACATTATTCTCACATTTTATCTCTTCTGATGACAACATTTTAGGACTCTTCTTTGTGGCGTTTCTTGAGATCTTTGTGGAAGATGTGGACACTCAGAGAGCAGAAGACTTGACGCGATGAGAGATCATTACATTCTGACAAAGGAAAACCAAAAAAAACAAAACAAAATATGTAAAAGTTAGCAACATACACACTGCAAAATAGTGCAATGGGAAAAGTAAAAAAATATCAAGTTATGCATTTATAAATATCTATTAAAAATATACTGATACTAGAGTTTTTATTAAAAAGAAATGTACCGAAATTTCCAGGCTATTGAGTGCATCTGAATGTAAGCCACACCAACTAATTTTAAAAAGAAAAACTAATTGGTACATATATAGGTTGCACTGCTGTGGAGGCGTCGCAACCGGTAGCCTAGCCTATATTGCGCCGCAAGATGCCTCCCGTGGCCATAGAGCCCACGGTACTTTGCAGGGGTTTTCTGATGCATTAATTTACTTTAGTTGTAATCAAAAAACTTAAATACAATCAATCCCTCTAATGAATAAAGGAAATAAACATTTTTTTTATAAGAATGTTAAAAATCCTGAATAACAAATATTACTGTGCATTTCTTATAATAACCCTGTGAACGTAGCATGTAATAATGTAATATAATTTAATAAAGGGTGAAATTGAACTTTTATAATGTTTATGTAATGTCTTTAATGACCTAATTTTATCTATATTTTATTCAAATCTAAATTAAACTTTAAGTGTCTTACCAACCACGGTGGACACCATAGCAACCACCTAGCAACACCATTGCCACCTGCCACATATCAGCACTGCAACCACACTAGCAGCTCCTGCAGGATCTAGTTTTACCTACATTGAATTTAAGGCCAAATTAACCTTTGAGTGTCTTAGCAACCACTAAGCAGCACCATAGCAATCACCATCTTGGCAACCACCTAACAACACCTTAGCATTACCTAGCAACTATTCAGCAACAACAATTAGCAACCACCATGGACACCACAGCGATATCTTAACCACTTCTTAGCAAACGCTTAGCAACACCATGGCAACCAGCCACAAATCAGCACTGCAAATCACCACACTAGCAGCTCCTACAAGATCTAGTCTAATCTAGTTATATCTACATTCGATTCAAGGCCAAATTAAACTTTGGCAACAACCTAGCAAAACCTTAGCAACACCATAGCAACCAGCCACAGATCTGCACTACAGATCTATCTACATTCTATTCAAGTCTATATTAAACTTTGAGTGTCTTAAAAAACACATAGCAACCACTTAGCAACACCATAGCAACCAGCCACAAATCAGCACTGCAATCACAATTCAAGGCCAAATTAAACATTGAGTGTCTTAGCAACCACGTAGCAGCACTATAGTAATCACCACGGATACCTTGGCAACATCTTGGCAATCACCTAGCAACCATTCAGCAACACCACTTAGCAATCACCACGGATAGCATAGCGACTTCTTTTTATTTATTTAGAGTTTTGCACAGTAACTATGCTTTAAATGCAGCTTTTCACGAAACGGAAATCTGAATCAGCCGCTGGTGAAGCAGCTAAAGCTTTATTAATGCATTATAGTATAGTATAGTAGCTGTATTATAGGATTGTGCCTGACAGTTTAAGATCATGCAAAAATAATTCAACGTTTATTTCATGTTCTTTTTTCCATCTGGGTGTTTATTTCTCCTCCATCAGAGAGAGAGAGTGAGAGTAAACAGTGAGTAAAAGTGTAGTAGAGTTCTTTACCTGCAGCAGATCAGATCCTGTTTCTCTATAAAACACTGCGGACTCAGATCTTCTTCTTCTTCCATCAGGTTTTAATGGCGGATCGCAGACCAACTTTAGGTGCATTACCGCCCCCTACTGATCTGGAGTGTGAAGCGCAATTTCAGGATAGTGAATTGCAGTAAAATAAGTAATATTAAAATTAAAAACAGAAGAAGAAAAAAAAAAATAGATGCAAAAACAAAACCTAGGTATTTGCAGCTATTTAAAAAGTTTCAGATAATATTGTTTAAAAATAGATGTTCAGGTGTCTTCCTTAGTTTTTAATACCGACACATCCCTGTTTCATGTTTATTAATGAGAACATAATGGGTGGGCATGTTAAGATTGTCATTTTAGCCAGAGTTAATATATATTCAAACTTATATGTAATGCATAATAACTGAATACTTTGCTCGTGAAAAATACCTTGGTTAAATTAGAATTATAATAAAAAAAAAAAGTAAATGTATTCAGATATAGGTTGAGAACATAATATTCAAAAGTGAAAATAGGAGTAAGTGAGAATACAAATATGATTAGTACTTTAAAATATAAATAAACAGTTGTTTTGCAGGATATTCTTTAGCTGAATTTCAACAGAAATTTCCCTTTTTAAAGAGAGAGAATACATAAAATAAGAAAGACATCTACTATACTTTACCGGAAAAATCTGGTTAAGGATTGTAGGAATTTTCTGTTGATATTATAGAAAATATACAGGCACAAATCAGTTTCTTATAAATTTGTAAAGTATAACAAATAATGTAAAGATTACAAGCTCACATTAATGAACAGTTATCCTATTTTTTAATTACTTACTATACACACACACACACGGTGGCAAAAATACTTCTGCAAAAACAAAATTTGGGGGGCAATTTACTGTGCATCACATAAAAACACTCATAAATCAATACAAAATGATCATACACATTTACTTTATATTTCAGAAAGTCCGCTATATACAGCTCTGGAAAAATGAAGAGATCACTTCAGTTTCTGAATCAGTTTCTCTGATTTTGCTATTTGTAGGTTTATGTTTGAGTAAAATGAACATTGTTGTTTTATTCTATAAACTACAAACAACATTTCTCCCAAATTCCAAATAAAAATATTCTCATTTAGAGCATTTATTTACAGAAAATGAGAAATGACTGAAATAACAAAAAAGATGCAGAACTTTCAGACCTCAAATAATGCAAAGAAAACAAGTTCATATTCATAAAGTTTTAAGAGTTCAGAAATAATCAATATTTGGTGTAATAATTCTGTTTTTTAATCACAGTTTTTATTTCATGCATCTTGTCATCATGTTCTCCTCCACCAGTCTTACACACTGCTTTTGGATAACTTTATGCTGCTTTACTCCTGGTGGTTTGATGGTTTGTGATCATCTTCCTCTTGATTATATTCCAGAGGTTTTTGAATTTGTTAAAATCAAAGAAACATCATTTTTAAGTGGGATTTTATTTTATCCAGAGCTGTACTTTGCTTTGTTTAAACAGTGCATTTGTGTTTCTTTCAATTTCAAATGTCAGTCTTTTCTTCCACACTTTCATGTGTTATTTCTTCTGTTTGAATGCGCTGATGTTCTTTGAAAATACTTTGACAATCAAAGTTTATTCCGCTCTCTGGGTAGTGATACGGTTTCTCTCCAGTGTGAACGCGCTGGTGAATTCTGAGCTTACTTCCCTCTCTAAAACCCTTTCCACACTCTGAGCACTGATACGGTTTCTCTCCAGTGTGAATGCGATGGTGTTTTCTGAGCTTACTACCCTCTCTAAAACTCTTCCCACATTCGGAGCAGTAATACGGTTTCTCTCCAGTGTGAATGCGAAGGTGTTTTTGAAGAGAACTCTGTTGATTAAAACTCTGTCCACACTCTGAGCACTGATATGGTTTCTCTCCAGTGTGAATTCGCTGGTGTGAACGTAGATTACCCTGTTGATTGAAACTCTTTCCGCACTCTGGGCACTGATACGGTTTGGCTCCAGTGTGAATTCGCTCGTGTTTTCGGAGATCAGACTGTTGATTAAAACTCTTTCCACAATCCGAGCACTGATACGGTTTCTCTCCAGTGTGAACGCGCTGGTGAATTCTGAGATAATCACTTTCTATAAAACTCATTCCGCACTCTGTGCACTGATACGGTTTCTCTCCAGTGTGAATTCGCTCGTGTCTTTGAAAGGTTTTAATATTTCTAAAACTCTTTCCACACTCTGAGCATTCATACAGTTTTTCTCCAGTATGAATTAGCTGGTGTCTCCGGAGGTCGCTCTGAGTTCTAAACGTCTTCCCGCATTCCGAGCAGTGATACGGTTTCTCTCCAGTGTGAATTTTCTGGTGTTTTCGAAGATTACTCTGTTTTTTAAAAGTCCTTCCGCAGTCTGGGCAGCAGTGAGACGTTTCTTCACACTGATTTGTTTCCCTTTGTTGTTGTGAAGAATAGTAACCATTAAAAATAGTAGAACTTTCAGAAACTCCATTCTCAATTTTTATCTCTTTAGAAGAAAACATTTTAGATGCACCTTTTGGTGGTGTTTCTAAAGACCTTTGTGCGATTAAGTTTAAGATACAATAAGAAATGAAGACATCAGCAGCAGCGGAAGAGTTGCAATCGGAGGTCATTCCATTCTGGGTAAGAAAACAAAAAAACAAAAGTAAAATTTAACATAAAATTCACCAACATGAGAAACCTGACAACCTGCTTTTCAACCACCATGACCAACAAAAATACAAGCTTAGACCATTTAAAACTGATTTTTCAGAGGGGACACACTGCGCTTTAATAACCACTGCCTATTGTTAACAAATTATATGCAATAGTTATTCTGTAGTCTGGTTATTTCTGTATTTCCTAATATATTTACTTTAGTTTTAGTAAGATATTTACAATAAGAACTTTTAAAAATCCTAACTTTTACAACAAGACTAAAGCACGTATGATTAGCATTTCTATAGCGTTTGGCTAATTAGCCTCGTACCTAATAGTTTACTCAACTCAACTCAACTTTATTTATAGAGCACTTTAAAAACAACAACAGCTGCAACAAAGTGCTGTACATAGCACATTATAAGATAAGAAACAAAATACTAGAAACAATGACAAATTAAAATATAGGTATCAATAAAAAGTTTCAGATAAATCTAAGAACTAATTAAAGTAAAAGTAAAAACAAAATAAAATAAAAACAGAAATAAAATAAATAAAAAAAATAAAAAAATAAAAAAAATAAGTAATTAATAAATAAAACAAGAACAAAGTCTTAAGTTGGGTTAAAAGCCAAGGAATAAAAATGAATTTACATGGTTGGGAATAAATTATATACTGTTAAAATATACTGTTATCCCAACATTTGCCAAGAAATAAAGCACTGGCCTCCATTGGCGTAGGAACCAGGGCGAATGGGGGGACGTGTCCCGTCCAATATAGAAATAGGTGGATTTGTCCCCCTCAAAAAATGAAAAAGCAGAAATTGTTTTAAAATTATATATTTTTTTAATTTTCTTTTTATTGTTGCGATTTTAACCAAACAATGCATTCAAACATGTAACATACAAAGCTACAACACATATCTGATTCACGCATACATTTAAACAGCATAATATAAACAAGAAAACAAAAATAAATAAAAAATACAAAAGTTAAATAACTTAAGACAACATAAAATTACAGTGACGTGACTTCTTTTTAACTGAAAATGTACATTTTTCCATGGCCATACAAACTTATATTTTGAAAGTGTGACAAAATCTGCACCCCGGCTATGAAAAGCACCCCCTCAGGAGCGCATTTCTAATTAAAGTTAGCTAAAGCAGTTATCTGTAGTACAGAACATATGTAACGTTATTTAGTTTTTTGTGATTAACTGTAATTCCGCAAATGTTCTTCTAAGTCACTTTAGGCTGGGCTTTGATTTGCATTCCTACAGTGTAGAACTGGACATTTAAACACTAATTCTTATCATTTTAATAGTGATTATAATACATTATTATTATTTTTGGGGAGCAGCTTTTACTTTAAATCATTGCAAAAAAATGTAACGTTACAATACCCAAAATATTAAAAATCCTAGGTGGGGAAATCTGTATATCAGCATGTCTGTGCATTGGATAAGAAGTGTAGAATACACATAATATATATATATATTATATATGTTTAGTAAAGTGAGAGTAAACAGTGAGTAAAAGTGTAGTAGAGTTCTTTACCTGCAGCAGATCAGATCCTGTTTCTCTATAAAACACTGCGGACTGAGAGCTTCTTCTTCTGTGGTTGTTTTTTGGCAGTTTGCAATCTTAGTGCATTACCGCCATCTACTGGACTGAGGTGTAATTACACTGTGATATATATACATATATATAAAATCTAAACTCTTCTTGCAATGTGTTTCTTTTATAAGCTCTATGACCTAAACAGTAAACAGTGTTTTTTAATAAGCTTCTTTTTCACTTTTTAAGGTTATTAATGCCTTGTTTTAACCTCGTTTTAAATGTCAGGGCTCTTTGGATTAAGCAGGAATGTTTTATCCAGTATTACAGGGTTCTTGCACCATTCAAAATCAAATTTAATGCTTTTTAGGACCTCTGTAAATATAATTTAAGACCCCAATACGTAGTAGAAAATAATTTATTGTATTGGAAAAAAAACGTAATGTTTCCCATTTATTATTATGTTTTTCTTTTCCAAAAAATCCACTAACCTTAGTTCTCTGCCCGGTAACGTAGCTAACATAGCTAACTCACCACTAACATAGAATGTTAGCTAGCTTGTTGCTAATGTTAGCTAGCTCGCTGTTAACATTAGTATGGTAGCTAGCTTGTGGCTAATGTTAGCCAGCACGCTTTTAACTTAAGTATGTTAGCTAGCTTGCTGTTAATGTTAGCTAGCTCTCTGCTAACTTTAGTTCTCTCCCCAGTAACATAGCTAACTCACCACCAACATAGAAGGTTAGCTATCTTGTTGCTAATGTTAGCTAGATCACTGTTAATATTAGTATGGTAGCTAGCTTGTTGCTAATGTTAGCTAGCATGCTGTTAACTTAAGTATGTTAGCTAGCTTGCTGTTAATGTTACCTAGCTCTCCACTAAACTTAATTCTCTCCTCAGTAACATAGCTAGCTAATTTGCCACCAACTTTAGCATGTTAGCTAGCTCTTTGCTAACCTTATTTCTCTCCTCGGTAATATAGCTAACTCGCCACCAATGTTAGTTAGTTAGTATGTTAGCTAGCTCTCCACTGAACTTAGTTCTGTCCCTAGACACATAGTTAGATAACACGCCACTAACGTTAGTATGGTAGCTAGCTCGTTGCTAATATTAGCTAGCTCCCTGTAAACTTTAGTATGGTAGCTAGCTTGCTGCTAATATTAAGTAGCTTCCTGTTAATGTTAGTATGTTAGCTAGCTTGCCACTTATGTTAGCTAGCTTTGTGCTAACCTTAGTTCTCTCCCCAGGAATGTAGCTAACTCACCACTAATGTTAGTATGTTAGTTAGCTCGCTGCTAATGTTAGTTAGCAGTATATAAACCTTGTGGTAGGCTTTGAAATCAACTTTGTGGAAAGAGTTAATTCAACACTTGACTTTTTGCTGTGCAATTTTATATTAATTAACATAATTCACTCACTTGTACTCTTTTGAAACAAACTCCACTTGGGACAACAACAAAAAAACACATTTATAATATTAATTAAAAAAGCACATCATGAACAGAAAAAATATCAAGAATAGTCAGGAAATTTTCAGTAAACAAAAATAACAAAATAAGTTAAACATAAAATTAACACACGCATTAAAGAAGAAACTGCATGAAGCACATATGAGAGTGACTCATGATCTAAAAAAGATCAGAGAGTCAAAAAATCTGATCAAAAAATTCGATTTTTCTCATTAAATAAAATATTTAATACATTTATTCTAATACTAAGTGTTTAATAAGTTCAAAGTTCAATTAAAAATTGGGTTTTTATCTGTGATTTCCAAATCTGATTTATTAGAACTGACAGTTCAGTTTTCTGAAAATAAAAAATAACTTCTTTAAATCAACAAATAACCAGAAACTGTTGCTTTTAGCTTAAAGTGGATTTAATGGGTTGTTGGGTTCAGATTGGTGGCATTGTTCTGTATTTTGACAGTTACAATTTGACTTTAATTTAATACCAAAAGGGACAAAAAATATATATTTTTATGAGTGAGCTTAAACACTTATCAGCACTTGACAAGGCAATATAAATAATGGGATTTTGATGGGAAGTTTCATTTCTAAATTTGTTGCATCATAAAAGACGAGACTCTACAGGTAAAAGATTTTCACAAAA
This sequence comes from Astyanax mexicanus, assembly GCF_023375975.1. Taxonomy (NCBI): domain Eukaryota; kingdom Metazoa; phylum Chordata; class Actinopteri; order Characiformes; family Acestrorhamphidae; genus Astyanax; species Astyanax mexicanus. The sequence continues at coordinate 1,124,753 of NW_026040041.1, forward strand.
GTTTTCCACTCACTCAACAGTCCACATTGCAAAAATATTAGTATTTTTAAACAGTATTATCAATGCATTATTATTTAAAAAATGTACATTATTGTGTTCACATATACATACTTTATAGATACTGTTTTATATACTGAATTACACATCGTCCTGTTCACATTTCTGGTTTATATAAAACTAATTATCTAATTGTGATACTTGTGCATCTCCTTTAGTGTGAACACGCTGGTGGTTTTTAAGAGTCTCGCTCTTTCTAAAACTCTGTCCACACTCCGAGCAGTGATACGGTTTCTCTCCGGTGTGAACGCGCTGGTGCGTTTTTAGAGCGCTCTGCTGAATAAAACTCTTTTCACACTCTGTGCACTGATACGGTTTCTCTCCAGTGTGAATACGCTGGTGTTTTTTAAGGGTTCCGCTTTCTCTAAAACTCATACCGCAGTCTGAACACTGATAGGGTTTTTCTCCGGTGTGAATGAGCTGGTGTTTTTTGAGAATACCAAGGCTTCTAAAGTTCACACCACATTCTGAGCAGTGATATGGTTTCTCTCCAGTGTGAATGCGCTGGTGAGTTTTGAGACTGCTCTCTCGATTAAAATTCTTCCCGCAGTCGGAGCAGTGGTAGGGTTTTTCTCCGGTGTGAATGCGCTGGTGTGCTATGAGACTACCCTGCTGGTTAAAACTCTTTCCACATTCGGTGCACTGATACGGTTTCTCTCCGGTGTGAATGCGCTGGTGTGTTTTTAAAGTTCCCAGTTGATTAAAACTCTTTCCGCACTCTGAGCACTGATAGGGTCTCTCTCCAGTGTGAATGCGCTGGTGTTTTTTGAACGTACCGCTTTCTCTAAAAGTCATTCCACATTCTGTGCACTGATACGGTTTCTCTCCAGTGTGAATGCGCTGATGTTTTTTTAGTTTACTAATCCGTCTAAAACTCATCCCACACTCTGAACAGCAATATGGTTTTTCTGCAGTGTGAATGATCTGGTGTCGTTTGAGACTACTCTCCTGATTAAAACTACTTCCACACTCTGAACACTGATACACTTTCTCTACTTTATGAATTTGCTGGTGTTTTTGGAGTTTAGAAATCTGTCTAAAACTCTGTCCACACTCTGGGCATTGAAACGGTTTCTCTTCCGCGTGAGAGCACTGGTGTTTTTTAAGAGCGCTCTGCTGAATAAAACCCTTTCCACACTCTGAGCACTGATAAGGTCTCTCTCCAGTATGAATTCGTTCGTGTTTTTTGAGAGTACCACTTTCTCTAAAAGTCATTCCACAATCCGCGCACTGAAACGGTTTCTCTCCAGTGTGAATCAAATGGTGTCTTGTAAGGATTCCAAGGCTTCTAAAACTCTGTCCACACTCTGAGCAGTGATACGGTTTCTCTCCAGTGTGAATGCGTTGGTGTGTTTTTAAACTACTCTGTCGATTAAAATTTTTCCCACAATCCGAGCAATGAAACGGTTTCTCTCCAGTGTGAATGCGCTGGTGTGCGGTGAGACTACCGTTCTGATTAAAACTCTTCCCACATTCTGAGCACTGATACGGTTTCTCTCCAGTGTGAATGCGCTGGTGAATTTTGAGATCTCCTTGCTGAGTAAAACACTTCCCGCACTCGGAGCACTGAAACGGTTTTTCTCCGGTGTGAATGCGCTGGTGTTTTCGGAGATCGCGCTGTTTTGTAAAAATCTTTCCACAGTCTGGACAGCGGTGAGACGTCCCTTCTTCTTCTTTATCGATTTGGGTTTGATCTTGTGGCGAAAGGTAACCATAAAAACCTTCAGCATTCTCACATTTTATCTCTTCGGATGACAGAATTGTAGAATCCATCGTCTTAGTGTTTCGTGAGGAAGTAGATTTTTAAAAACTGACACTTGAAGCAGCAGAAGACTTGGAAGTGATTAGAAGTCATTCCAATCTGGAAAACAAATTATATATAAAAGGTAACATTCACATATCAAAACCAGTATTACTACCCTTGTGAAAAGGAAGTATACTTAAGAGCATTACATGCATGTTCAAATTAGGTAAAAAATACTAAAAGTACATTTTTAATGTATTATACTTTATTAAAAAACGATTCTTGAGCCCATGTAAACTGTGCTCATTAAAATGAGAAGATTCTAATTAAATTGGTCATTTTTGAACTTTGCTCAATTTGAACAGCAAGTACAGTCCAATATCGTGTGTATTTATTTTGTTTAGAATTTTGTAGAAACATTGGATATAATTATAAGTAAAGGTAACAAGACTTAAGACAGTAATCTTTGCTCATTATAATGAGAAGAATTCTCATTATACACAAATGTACACTCAAATGTATCCCTTATATTGGTATTGTTTGGTTATTGACATAAAATGTTGCATAAAAATCTTCACATTCAATTACGTTCAACAGTATGATATTTTATTATCTAATTTTTTTTATAATTTTTTAATTATTATTATTATTATTATAGAGGATTAGAGGAGTGTTTATCCTTCCTAACCCACAGGAAAACATTACAACTCCCACCCAACCAAAACTCATGTTTAATAAAGGTGTTTATTTCTCCTCCATCAGAGAGAGAGAGAGAGGAGTAGAGTGAGAGTAAACAGTGAGTAAAAGTGTAGTAGAGTTCTTTACCTGCAGCAGATCAGATCCTGTTATTCTATAAAACACTGCGGACTCAGATCTTCTTCTACTGTAGTTTAATGGCGGCTGGGATCCAGATTGATGCGCTGCTGCCCCCTTCAGGATCAATAAAAATGTTAGTAAATCACTCAAAAAAGTAATATGGTGATTAAAACAGTAAAACACTATTATAATTAATATAAAAATAAATACATATACATAAAAATAAATATCTTAATAAATTGTTATTTTTGGGTTTAATTTCCCTTTTGATTCTTTTGTTTATTTATTTACATAAATATTTATTTCTGCATTCATTTATTTCCTGATTTATTTATTTCTGTTTTCCCTTTTCCTTATATGATAATGAAGGGGCTGTCCAGCAAATGATGTCACAGTGTCTTAGCGTTCCTATTGGTTAATTAATGTCAGATTGATTGTACATGTCTCGCCCCTTTGGCGGTAACTTTGGTTACGTAGAAGATTATTATAAAACACGCCCCTTCATTATCATATAAGGACAAGAAAATACATAAATAAATGAACAAATAAAGAAACAAACAAATAAGCAAAAAAATAAACAATGTTAATAAAGAAACACATAAAGAACAAATAATTAGGATATTTATTTTCATAGATTTCATGTATTTATTTTTATATTATTCATAATTATTCTTCACCATATTACTTTTATTGAGTGATTTACTCATAAAAAAAAATCAGTTTAAAGATGGAGGCAACTCTCTTTACATTCTTTCAAAGAATGTCCAATCATTTACTGTTTTCTCACTGATTTCAGTGTGTAGTTTTATTCTTAGCTGCCTTTAAATAAGTTAAATTTGTGTAAGGATAGAGAGGCTCATGCGACTGGTTTACCAACCCAACACATCACATGGTGCATTATTTAAAAAAACATTGCATGCTTCTAAATTCACTTAATAATCAGATTATTAACAGATTTCTGCAGTTCTCTGATTTCTCAGATAACAGTGTAGTTCAGTGTTTCTCAATCCTAGTCCTGCTCGGCCCATTTAGTGGTATCAGGACTAAAACATACAGAAAAGTGACTATTTATAACAGTATAACTACTGTTATATAATAAATTATATTATAACTCAGACACACAAGCTTAAAATTTAACAAAAAACTCAACAATCAGTCAAGTTTAAAGTTCAGAGTTTATTGTAATCGGCACAGTAAACAAGTCTCTTTGTACAATGAAATTCTTTCTTTCCTCCTCGCCAAGTAAAATAGCACATAAAAAAGTAGTAAAATACCGGCTAAATACATAAATATTACACTAGTGTTTCATTTTTAAATTTAGATTGCAGTATGTACATGATTACAGTAATATAAGATATTAATATTATTTACAAGCAAGAACATGCTTTTCTTTACAGGTCTTGTTGGTTTTTAACAGACACCAAAAATTTGCACTTGTCAGTCACTTCCACTCATATAACGCTTGGGCTAAAAAGTGCTAAAGAAAATGTAAAGTAGAATTTGAATAAAAAAGTCCACTGTTTCAGTCCTCCTGATACTGCAACTCACAGACGCTCCTGATATGAGTTCATCACCGTCTGAACTGTAAACATGTAAACATCACATTCTGATTTATTACATCAGAGTCAGATATAAAAAACAGACGGCGCAGGTAAGAGAGAGAGACAGCATGAGACAGAAAGAGAGCAAGCGAGAGACAAACGAGTGAGAGAGAGAGCGAGTAAGAGCGTGAAAGAAAGACGACGCAAGTGAGAGAGCGAGAAAAAGTGAGCGAGAGAGGCAGGCGGCGCGAATGACAGAGAGAGTGAGTGAGAGAGACAGCCTGCACGAGTGAGAGGGAAAGCGAGTAAGAGACAGACGACGCGAGTAAGAGACAGACGGCGCGAGTAAGAGAGCGAGAGAGCGAGCGAGAGAGAGAGTGAGTAAGAGACAGACGGCGTGAGTAAGAGAGCGAGCGAGTGAGAGAGCAAGAAAGAGACAGACGGCGCGAGTGAGAGAGCAAGCGAGAGAGAGCGGGTAAGAGACAGACGGCTCGAGTGAGAGAGCGAGTAAGAGACAGACGGCGTGAGTGAGAGAGCGAGCGAGAGCGAGTAAGAGACAGACGGCTCGAGTGAGAGAGCGAGTAAGAGACAGACGGCGTGAGTGAGAGAGCGAGCGAGAGCGAGTAAGAGACAGACGGCGCGAGTGAGAGAATGAGCGAGAGAGAGAGAGCAAGAAAGAGACAGACGACGCGAGTAAGAGAGCGACTAAGAGACAGACGGCGTGAGTGAGAGAGCGAGCGAGAGCGAGTAAGAGACAGACGGCGTGAGTGAGAGAGCGTGCGAGAGCGAGTAAGAGACAGACGGCGCGAGTGAGAGAATGAGCGAGAGAGAGAGCAAGAAAGAGACAGACGACGCGAGTAAGAGAGCGACTAAGAGACAGACGGCGTGAGTAAGAGAGCGAGCGAGTGAGAGAGCAAGAAAGAGACAGACGGCGCGAGTGAGAGAGCGAGAGAGAGAGATCAAGAAAGAGACAGACGACGCGAGTAAGAGAGCGACTAAGAGACAGACGGTGTGAGTGAGAGAGCGAGCAAGAGAGAGAGAGCAAGAAAGAGACAGACGGCGCGAGTGAGAGAGTGAGCGAGAGAGAGAGAGCAAGACAGAGACAGACGGCACGAGTAAGAGAGCGACTAAGAGACAGACGGCGTGAGTAAGAGAGCGAGCGAGAGAGAGCAAGAAAGAGACAGACGGCGCGAGTGAGAGAGTGAGCGAGAGAGAGAGAGCAAGAAAGAGACAGACTGCGTGAGTGAGAGAGCGAGTAAGAGACAGGCGGCACGAGTGAGAGAGTGAGCGAGAGAGCAAGAAAGAGACGCCGCGAGTAAGAGAGAAAGTGAGCGAGAAAGAGGGGGAGAGAGAGACAGAAGACGCGAGTGAGAGCAAGCGAGAGAGAGAGTAAGTGAGCGAGAGACGAGTGAGAGAGAGAGCAAGCAAAAAAGAGAGCGAGCAAGAGACAGATGGCTCGAGTGAGAGAAAAAGAAAGAGAGTGAGACAGAGACCTAGAGAGCGAGAGATAGACAGTGCGAGTGAGAGAGCGAGAAAAAGCGAGAGAGAGACAGACAGCTTGAGAGACAGACAGCGTGAGAGCGAGACAGCACGAAGGAATTATCTAAATTGCTCTGCTGTTTTCAGTCAGTGCTAAACATTAGTTCCGCATTACGTTGATTGGTTCTCCTATAGACTGCAGCGTGTATTCTGCGTGTGTTTACGCTAATGTTCTGTGACCTGCAATGCGCATATGTTAATCCAGTCTCTGTATGCATAAAATTTTTTTAAAAATCCATTTTTTTTTATTATGCAGTCGCAAATCTGCTGCGTTCAGTGTGAAATCATCTTAACACACGTTGCGTTAATTACATTTCTGGATTAGAAAGTTTTTAACTCCGTTTTTAATGCATTTATGCTTTTTCAGCTTTGAATGTTGGAAGTTCCTCCCGCACTCAGCGCAGTGATACGGTTTCTCTCGAGTGTGAACGCGCTGGTGTTTTCTGAGAGTCCCACTGTTCCTAAAACTCTGTCCACACTCCGTGCAGGGATACGGTTTCTCTCCAGTATGAATTAGCTGGTGAGCTCTGAGGGTCCCACTCTTTCTAAAGCTCTGTCCACACTCGGAGCACTGAAACGGTTTCTCTCCAGTATGAATACGCAAGTGGTTTTTGAGAGTACCACTCTTTCCAAAACTCTGTCCACACTCTGAGCAGTGATACGGTTTCTCTCCAGTGTGAATGCGCTGATGTGTTTTAAGACCGCCCAGCTGGATAAAACTCTTCCCACAGTCTGAACACTGATAGGGTTTTTCTTCAGTGTGAAGGCGATGGTGTTTTTTGAGGGTACCACTTTCTCTAAAACTCATTCCGCACTCGCAGCAATAATACGGTTTCTCTCCGGTGTGAATGTGCTGGTGTTTTTTTAAGTTACTCCGTAGATTAAAACACTTTCCACAATCTGGGCACTGAAACGGTTTCTCTCCAGTGTGAATGCGCTGGTGTTTTAAAAGCGTATCATTCTGTCTAAAACTCATTCCGCATTCTGAACACTGATACGGTTTCTCTCCAGTGTGAATGCGCTGATGTGTTTTAAGACCACTCAGCTGGACAAAACTCTTTCCACACTCTGAGCACTGATGCGGTTTCTCTCCAGTGTGAATGCGCTGGTGTTTTTTAAGATCACTCTGTGCAGTAAAACTCTTCCCGCAGTCTAGACAGGAGTGAGACATCACTTTTTCCGTTTGTTCTTCTGAAGAAAAGTCACCATAAAAACTTTCCATGTCCTAAGATTTGATCTCTTCAGACGACTGCATGCTGAGATCCATCTTCTTCTCAGTTTTTCTTAAAGAAGTAGATTTTTAAGGACACAGGGAATCAATGCTCTTAAAGCAGCAGAAGAATTGAGATGAAAAAAGTCATTCTATTCTGGAGAAAAAGAGAAAAAAGTATATAAAAAAAAAATTATTGACTGCATGAAAATAAATATCAAATAACTGGTAATTATGACAGAAAAGTCACTCCTGTTACTTTTTATTAATGTTTTGAGTAACAGGACTAAAAGTAACAGGAATTAGTTTTTAGAATAGAATTAGCAAAAACATGAAAAATAGCTAAACGGCTAAACATATGCTAATTTTGATGGTAAAGTTTATAGTTAGAGAGTGGGGACGGGTAACAAATGCTATTTTTTCAGTGTTCTAAGTAGTTTTTATTAATGTTTTTAATTACATATCTTACTTTTGCGATTAGGTCGATGTACAAAACACTATGCTTAATAATAAAATGTATTTTAAAGTCAGTAAATTTCAAAGTTGACAAGCAAAAACTGGGCTGGTTAACTGTTTCCTGTGAATTGAATGTTCATTTTTCCAACATATTTATACGTTTTTAACTTCAATCTTTAGTTAAGATCCACAGTGTGTGATTCGACTGTTTCCTTCATGTTTTTATGCTCTGAAATGTTTTCCCTGTGCTGTTATTATCTGCTCTGCCTTATGTTAGATTTTATTATTTTTCATAATCGTTGATCAGTTTTTATGGTAACATAAATCTTGTTCTTTACCAGTTTTTACCAATATTGTTGGTTTGTACCAAGATTTTGGCATTTTTCATGATTGTTGATCGATTTTATGGTAACACACTTTATTTTCTTGCACAGAAATCTTGGTTTTACCAATATTTCTTTTTCTTGTTTTTTTTTTACCAAGATTTTATTATTTTTCATGATTTTTTTTGTTCATTTAACCAATATTCTTGATTCTGAACAAGATTTAATAATTTTTCATGATCGTTGATCTTTTCTTTTTTTTGATTGTTTTTTTTTTTACCAAGATTCTAACATTTTTTGTTTGTTTGTTTTACCAATAGTCTTGGTTTTTACCAAGATTTTAGCTTTCATCTTTTTTTTTGTTGTTTATACCAATAGTCTTGTTTTTTTACCAAGATTTCAGGATTTTTCATGATTGTTGATCGTTTTTTTTTGTTTTGTTTAACCAATATTCTTGGTTTTGACCAAGATATTAGCATTTGTCATGATCGTTAATCGATTTTATGATAAAACACTTTATTTTCTTGCACAGAAATCTTGGTTTTCCCAATATTTCTTTATCTTTTTTTAGTTTTCCAACATTCTTGTTTTTTTTTTGTTTTTTTTTTTTACCAAGATTTTATTATTTTTTCATAATCTTTTTTTGTTTGTTTTACCAATATTCTTTATTTTTAACCAGATATAATAATTTTTCATGATCGTTGATCTTTTCTTTTTGTCTTAACAATATTCTTGTTTTTTACCAAGATTCTAACATTTTTCATGATCGTTGATCGTTTTTTTGTTTTGTTTTACCAATATTCTTGGTTTTAACCAAGCTATTAGCATTTATCATGATCGTTAATTAATTTTATGATAAAACACTTTATTTTCTTGCACATAAATCTTGTTTATTACCAAATACGTTATATTATTAGTATTACTGTACAGGCTAGCAGTGTTTATCTGTTCAAAACCACAGAAAAATTCAAATATACAGCATTTCTCCTCCATCAGAGAGAGTGAGGAGTAAAGTGAGAGTAAACAGTGAGTAAAAGTGTAGTAGAGTTCTTTACCTGCAGCAGATCAGATCCTGTTTCTCTATAAAACACTGCGGACTCACATCTTCTTCTTATTATTATTTATTTCAGGTTTATGGTAGAATAACTAAAGGTGCATTACCGCCCCCTACTGATCTGGAGAGTGAAGTGTGATTTCAGGAGAGATATGGAGTGAATTTTGTGCCAAACGTTTTACAAAAAAAAAATAGTCCATAAATAAAATTTTAAGAATCAAAATTTAAAAGAGAAAAAATATATAGCAAATACATGTTTCTAAATATACTTGGTTACTTTATTATCTCTTGCAGTTATTTGAAAACTATTTTGGTTTGGATTTTGTCAGTCTTTGCTTTTATTTGTGGGTTTTTGTGAATTTTCTGTGGATTTTTGGCTTCTGGAATCTCTCGTTGAGAGCTAGCTAACATTACGGGAAAGTGAAAAAAATGACAAATGGGAAATGTAATTTTTACTTTACAATAAAGTAAATTATTTTACACCAGGGTTCTACCTACATTATTACAACATTTTTGGGTCTTAATTTGACTTTGAAAATGGTGTAAGAATCCTGGACAATGCATTGACTTAATGCAAAAGTATAAACTTACGTTAAGACACTGCACCATGTAGGAAAAAATGCATACATCAATATGTTCACAAACTTACTACATATATTCAGATAAAATGATACTGCAATACAAAAACTAGCATTTATCACATCATCATTCAAGTTTATTGCATTTATGAGCCTTTACATTTCTGAAGTTCCTCCCACAGTCTGAGCAGTAATAGGTTTTTTCTCCAGTGTGAACGCGCTGATGAGTTTTGAGGTGACTACTGTTTTTAAAACTCTTCCCACACACTGAACAGTGATACGGTTTCTCTCCAGTGTGAACGCGCTGGTGATTTTTAAAGGTATTACTTGCACTAAAGCTTATTCCACATTCTGAGCACCGATACGGTTTCTCTCCAGTGTGAATTCTCCGGTGTCTTTTAAGAGTACCATTCTCTCTAAAACTCTTCCCGCACTCTGGGCACTGATACGGTTTCTCTCCAGTGTGAACGCGCTGGTGTTTTGTGAGGGCACGATCATCTCTAAAGGTCATCCCACAGTCTGAGCACTGATACGGTTTCTCTCCAGTGTGAATGCGCCGATGTATTCGAAGACTGTTCAGTAAACTGAATTTCTTCCCGCAGTCTGAACACTGATACGGTTTCTCTCCAGTGTGAACGCGCTGGTGTTGTTTGAGGGTACCACTCTCTCTAAAGGCTATTCCACATTCTGAGCACTGATACGGTTTTTCTCCAGTGTGAATAAGTTGGTGTTTTTGAAGGGCACTCTGTTGACTGAAACTCATTTTGCACTCTGAGCAGTAATACGGTTTTTCTCCAGTGTGAATGCGCCGATGTGTTTGAAGATTACTCTTTTGACTGAAACTCTTCCCGCACTCTGAGCAGGGATACAGTTTCTTCCCAGTGTGAACGCGCCGGTGATTTCTGAGGATACTACTCTCTATAAAGCTTTTTCCACAGTCTGAGCAGTGAAACGGTTTCTCTCCAGTGTGAATGCGCTGGTGTATTTGAAGAGTACTTGGTCGGCAATAACTCTTCCCACAGTCTGAGCACTGATACGGTTTCTCGGCGGTGTGAACACGCTGGTGACTATTGAGGCCCTCAATCTTCGTAAAACTCTGTCCACACTTTGAGCAGTGATACGGTTTCTCTCCAGTGTGAACGCTCTTATTTTTTTGGATGTCCCTCTGTTTCGTTATGCTGTGTGTACTGGTTGTGGTTTCTTCTTGTGGAGAACAGTAATCAGGTAAGCAGGGTTCTTTCTTGGTAACGGAGTTTCTGGAAACTATATCTTCACATTTTATCTCTTCGGACGACGACACTACGAGTTCTGTCGCCATGGTGATTCTTGAGGCAGAAGGTTTGAAGGGACAAGCAGAAACAAAGGCTAGGTGCAGCAGAAGACTTGTGGCAAGAGGTCAATGGTCTCTGGAAAAGGAAAAATACAATATTAATATGAATATTTCATCATTTTTACTTCACTGCATGCACTCATAATCACATACAGAAACAGAATCATGCAGTGTTTTCAGTAGTACCTGTTAGGGGTGTGCATCATATCGTACGCCATAATATCGCCAACATTTTTGAATATCGTGAACAATATTATACACTAAAATATCGTGCCATAACACTCACCCCTAATTATCACATCAGGGTACTACTTTTTGCTGTTTTAAGCTAAAGAAAAAAAACGACACATTTCTCATTTTCTATTAAATATCTACAAGAGACAGATTATGTGCATTATTAGTATTACTTATACTTTCCAATTGTCCTTGTGTATATGCATTGTTTTACTGTAATGATGCTGCTAGAATTTTAATTTTCCTGGGGGAACCCAATAATAAAATGTAAGATTTGTTTTGTTGCAGTAGTGTATTTTTCTTTTTTTTGTCATATCGCCAAGAGTATCGATATCGCGATAATACCAAGAAATATTGTGATATTATTTTAGGGCCATATCGCCGACCCCTAGTACCTGTCAGAGGCTGTAGTTGATTGATTATTGGGGATAGTGTATTTCTGAAGGTATATTTATTTATTTTAGTCCCACTTTCCACCTCACTGATGGAATTATTGGACTACTTTGGATTTCTCTGGATTTCTCTGGATTTTTCTGCAAAATGTCTGCGAGTACTGAATTCAGTACTTCTGGCACCAAAGTTCACCAGTACATGACTGGTCGTGATTGGAACGACCACAAGTAATTAAGTTGTTGTGACATTCACACTACGTGACCAATTAGCGACACACATAGGATCACAAATTACACAATTTGTTTTACCGAGGGAAATCACCTGAGTGCTCTCCAGAAACAAAATTAGTCATTAGAAAACCCGCCAGAACTGGAGGCACAGCAGACGATGCCATGCCAGATAATCTCTATAGAGGAGAATACCCACCTGAAGTGAGTCCAGATTGAATGGGTTTATATGGAGCAATTGAGCAAAATCAGAGTTGCATACATGTATGATCATTTATCCAATTAAAAACCTCTTGATCACAAGCCATAAAACCCAAACTGAACTGCTTGAATTTTTGCACCAGGAGTAAAGCAGCATAAAGTTATCCAAAAGCAGTGTGTAAGACTGGTGGAGGAGAACATGATGCCAAGATGCATTAAAACTGTGATTAAAAACCAGGGTTATTCCACCAAATATTGATTATTTCTGAACTCTTAAAACTTTATGAATATGAACTTGCTAATACATGCTCTAAATGAGAATATTTTTATTTGTAATTTGGGAGAAATGTTGTCTGTAGTTTATAGAATAAAACAACAATGTTCATTTTACTCAAACATAAACCTATAAATAGCTAAATCAGAGAAACTGATTCAGAAACTGAAGAGCTCTCTTCGTTTTATTCCAGAGCTGTATGTACTTATGTACACATGTTCCAGTATTGCAGATTACATTATTTTAGGTTTTAAACTCAAGTTAAAAGTTTTTTTTTAAATGTCTCATACTATAACTCCAGCATTAGATCATCAACAATCAGATCACAGTAACAGGAGAAAGAAGGGAATTGAAATAAACTGATGAACAGCTACTTCAATACTTTAAAGCCTCTTATGACTTCAATAATAATATACTTTACTTATGCAATAGAACATTTGAGAAATATCACTTTTATATACTTATATTTTGAGTATTTTATGTATGTTCAGTCTTAATTTAAAGCCTTAGTGTTTTATAGTGTATATATATATATATATACAGTAAGGAAACCCTGGAAAAGCCATGGAATTTGAAAATAGCAATTTCCAGGCCTGGATAAGTTTTGGAAAAATAAAAATACCCAGGAAGTTTTGAAAAAGTCATGGAAATTTGGTCTAGAAATCTTTGTGTTTCAGTTTATCGAAGGAGAAAATCTATTTTGAGCTACAAATACATCACAGATTTAACTTAAACTTTAATTTAACTCTAAACAATGGAGCTCTCAGGATCTGACACACATTTTATTATTGTGCATTCTTATCCGATTCATTTTAGACCTCTATTACATCAATTTTAATTAGAGTTTTAGTAGATTTTTGGTTTTATTGTCCATGTCTGCACTGATGTTTTAAAAATCGTGTGGTCATGAAAATTTGCTTTGAAAGCATGAAAAAGTCATAAAAAATAATAGAAAGCAAAAGCATTATGCATTTTTGGTCATACTGCCCAGCACTATGTCTAACAGATAACATTACTCAAGCATTACTGTATCCTCTGTAAACAGAAAAATCAGTGAGATTGAAACCTTTATAAAATGAGCTCATACAACAATTCCAAAAAAATATTTTACATCAGATTTCCTCACAGTCAGACAAGAAGAGAACGTGTCTGGAAGTTTAATACAGAATCTACCTCAGGAGAATAAGGTGGATCTGTTTTTTAAAAGTTCTAAACTCAAATCTAAGTGAGTACATATTGGGATGGACAAAATCAGAGAGAGAGAGTGGGGAGTAAAGTGAGAGTAAACAGTGAGTAGAAGTGTAGTAGAGTTCTTTACCTGCAGCAGATCAGATCCTGTTTCTCTGTAACCATACAGAATCTTCTTCTATTGGATTTATGGCGGTTTTCAGGCCAACTACAGGTGCATTACCGCCCCCTACTGACCTGGAGTAAAAAGCAAGAATTTGGGATCATGATCTGCAGTATTTTTATTAAATTAAATTAAATTAAATTAAATTAAATGAAACTAAACATCCCGACACTCTTTAAAAACAGCAGCACCTGCTTGTGTACTAAACCCATAAACTCATTCCAGAGCTGTAGGACTTATTATTATTATTATTATTATTATTATTATTAATAATAATAATAATAATAATAATAATAATAATAATAATAATAATAGTAATAATAATAATAATAAACTTTATCTGTATAGCACCTTTCATACATAAAAATGCAGCTTAAAGTGCTTTACAATAAAATTAAATAGATCAGGAAAATGTAAAATTAATATAAAATAAATAAAACAATTAAAGAGTAACAATTTCATAAAATAGTAGGAAATAAGACATGTATATTAAAATAAAATATAAAATAAAAAAGATTTAAACAAAAATTATAAAATAAGAACAAGAACAACAAAAGCATTTAATTAAGAAAATAATAATAATAATAATAATAATAATAATAATAATAATAATAACAATAATAATAATTAAATATAAGCGGAACAGAACTAATAAAAAGCTAAGCTAAACAGGATGAATATCTCTGTAATGCCTCTGTTATTAGTGTTTCAAATAAAATTAGTCTTTGTGCAGAATGTTTAACACAGTGTAATAGTATAATAGATTTTGCCACTAACTAGCTAGTTAGGTTGCTAGTTAGTTAGCTAGCTAACGCTAACATTTAAAGCTAAACAAGAAGAGCGAGTATCTACCAACAAATAATTCAAATTGTTTACAGTCACTAAAAGTTGATACAGTTTTATATATCATGATTAATGGCATGTATACGTAAATACATTGGGTTCCTTAGTGAATAAAAGTAGATTAAAGTACACTTATCATTATTATTCTATAGTGCACTAAAGTGTTCTTGTAGCCACTTTATTATTAATCAGTATATTTAAAGAGTGATAAAATGGAACAACTTTTTTAGTACTTATTATACTTTAATTACAGTATAAAAATAGTACAAAAGTCTTTCTTAAATTGTGCTAAGTGTACTTAACTGTACTAAAATGGAACTATTTTAAATATACTTAAGTAACATTTAAACATTTAAACTACTTAATTTATTTAATCCCATATTTTAAATATGTTTACAGTAAAATTATAATACATTTAATAATAAGTATTACAACTGCATCACTATTTATTTTACACCTGGTATATTAGAAATGTACTAAGAATTGATGTTAAATATATGTGATCTATATTTACATTAGAGTACAAATATACTTCTTGTTCCGGTCTTTTGTAAGTAGCACACTTCTAGTGTACTTCGTTGGGTATAAAATATATTTTAATATACTGTACTACAATTTTAGCTTGTTACAAATTTACTTTAATTTTTTTATTAGTAATAATAATTTAATTTACTTTCTAAAAAAAGTTATATGATACTACTGTAACAGCCGTTTTTAACACGCTTTGCTAAAAATGTACAAAAGTATATTTTGAAGTAAGTATTTTAGAAGTATACTGAATTACATTAAACTAAAAGTGTACTTCTTAGAAGTCTATTTATTTAAAATACACTATTTTGTATTTTTTTAAAAAGTATGATCAAAGTTGACTTTCAAACATTTATAACATAGTAACTTAGTGTAATTACATATTACATATACTATAGCATATACAACATAATATTAATGTCTTTTTATTATATATAATATATATATATAAGTAAGTAAATAAATCTGTTAGTATATTTAGAGCATACTTAGACATTTCTCAATATGTTTTATGTAAAAATTAAGTATATATTTTTTTCACCAGGGAATATATATCTCTATATCCTGCACATATAGATTAATTAATTAATTACTGAGTCTAATTAAAGCTGAGTTAATTAAAGAGCCCGGATGAGGGGAGAGGGGGGGTACCCCGGTTGGATGCGGGGCGGGGGGCGTGGTCAGGCTGGGGGCGGGGCTCCGGAGCTCTATTGTTCTCGGGTAGAGAGGCTGAGTGAATGGGGGACCGGGACCCGGATTACGGAGAGTTTACCGCGCGGACACACAGCCGGACCCGGGACCGGAACACACATTACAGCACGGTACCGTTAAACCTGCGCGCGCTCCCGTTTACCGAGAGTCTCGAGACTCTAACTTTACTCCTGCTGCGCGGAGTCGAGCTCAGCGGCACGCGCGCGCGCGTGTGTGTGTGTGTGTTTCAGTGTGGGGGGTCTATAGAGTGATGTATAATCAGAATGGTGTTATATATGGTGTAAATTTATAATCATGTTGATAGTCTATAGTGTGATGTATACTCAGTATGATGGTCTTTTGTGTGATGCATTATCAGTATGAGGTCTGTAGTGTGATATATAATCAGAATAGTTAAATGTATAACAAGTATGGGGTTTTATAGTGTGATGTATAATCAAGATGATAATCTATAGTGTGAGGTATCATCAGTATGATAGTCTATAGTGTGATGTATAATCAGTATGATGGTCTTTTGTGTGATGCATTATCAGTATGAGGTCTGTAGTGTGATATATAATCAGAATAGTTAAATGTATAACAAGTATGGGGTTTTATAGTGTGATGTATAATCAAGATGATAATCTATAGTGTGAGGTATCATCAGTATGATAGTCTATAGTGTGATGTATAATCAGTATGATGGTCTTTTGTGTGATGCATTATCAGTATGAGGTCTGTAGTGTGATATATAATCAGAATAGTTAAATGTATAACAAGTATGGGGTTTTATAGTGTGATGTATAATCAAGATGATAATCTATAGTGTGAGGTATCATCAGTATGATAGTCTATAGTGTGATGTATAATTATAGTGGTTTTTAGTGTGATGTAAAATTAGTCTGCGGTCTGTAGTGTTATGCATAGTCAGTTTGGGGTCTATAATGTGATGTATATTCATGATAGTCTATAGTGTGATGTATAATGAGTATGATGGTCTGTAGTGGGATATATAATCAAGGCAGTCTATAGTGTGATGTATAATCATTTTGATAATGTATAGTGTAATGTATAATATGTATGGTGGTCTTAAGTGTGATGTAAAATCAGTATGAGGGTCTATAGTTTGATGTATATTCATAATGATAGTCTATAGTGTGATGTATGATCTGTACTGAGTTTTTTTATTGTGATGTACAATCAGAATGGGGTGTATAATTTAATGCATAACCAGTATTGGGTGCATAATTAATATAGGGGTCTATAATGTGATGCATACACAGTATAGGGGTCTATAATATGATATATAATCTGAACACTGTAATATATAAGCATGGGTGTCTATAGTGTGATTTATAATAATGTATAGTGTATGGTGTAATCTGTATGATTTTCTTTAGTGTGATGTAAAATATGTATGGGTCTATAATGAAATATATTATTAGAATAGTGTAATGTATAACAAGTATGATGTATGATTCTACAGTATGATGTATAATCAAGATCATAATGTATAGTGTATTGTATAATCTGTATATTGGTCTATAGTGTGATGTTTTAACATTTTGTATTGTACTCTATAGTGTGATGTATAATAAGTATGGTGGTCTTTAGTTTCATGTATAATCAGTTTGGGGGTCTATAGTTTGATGTATAATCTGTAAATGTGGTCTATAGTGTGATATATAATCAAGATGATAGTCTATAGTGTAATGTATAACCAAAATGATAGTCTATAATATGATGTATAATCTTTATTATAGTCTATAGTGTATTGTATATTCTGTATATTGGTCTATAGTGTGATGTTTTAACATTTTGTATTGTACTCTATAGTGTTATGGATAATCAGTATGGTGGTCTTTAGTTTCGTGTATAATCAGTTTGGGGGTCTATAGTGTGATGTATAATCTGTAAATGTGGTCTATAGTGTGATATATAATCAATATGATAGTCTATATTATGATGTATAATCAAGATGATAGTCTATAGTGTGATGTATAATCTTTATTATAGTCTATAGTGTGATGTATAAGCAGTATTTTAGTCTATAGTGTGATGTTTAAGCTGTATGATAGTCTATAGTTGAATGCATAATCTATATGGGCTCTATATTGATATATAGAATCAATACGATAGTCTAGTGGAATGTATAATCTGTATGGTGGTCTATAGTGTGATGTATAATCGGTATTATAGTCTATAGTATGATTTATAGTCAATACAATAGACTATAGTATGATGTATAATCTGTATATAAGTTTATATTTCTGATCTTTCTAATTATACAGAAGTGAGATAATCTTAATAATAAACAGGTTTAGCTATAGGAATGTGAATGTGTAAAGGATTTTGTAGATTAGATGTAATTTTTTGTGTTATATCTGTAATAATGGATATATGTGGGGGGCAGAATATAAATATTTATACTGGTATTAAGAGCAGATTGTATATATTGTGAGAGGAAGGTCAGTGCGAGATTAAGCGCAGTGTAAATGTGAGTGATCTGATCTGTTATTCAGACTGAACTTCACTGCAGGACGTGGGGTTTTGGGTTTAATCCGGTTTCTGCTGGCGGACGGATTTAGGGCATTTTACTGTCTGACCATCTGTTATACAGTTATCCCACCAAAACACCACTTTAATTAGCTGGATAAATATATTACACACTGTTCACTACAGTGCACCGGACTGAACTGTTCAAGAGATAAATACTGACATTTATACATTTATTTAATATTTTAAATAAGATTATCCCTAGTGAAAAAAGTAGATTAAAATATACTATAAGCATTATTATACTATAGTGCACTAAAGTACTAAAGTGTTCTTGTAGCCACATTATTATTAATCAGTATATTTAAAGAGTGATAAAATACAACACCTTTTTTGTGCTTATTATACTTTAATTATTTAAAAATAGTACAAAAATCTTATTTTTTTAATTGTGCTAAGTGTACTTAACTGTACTAAAATTAAACTTTTTAAAATATACTTAAGTAACATTTAAACATTTAAACTACTTCATGTATGTAACCCCATATATATTTTAAACATGCTTACAGTAAAATTATAATAAATTTAATAATGAGTATTACAACTGTTTCACTATTTATTATTATACACCAGGTATATTAGAAATGTACCAAGAATTAATGTGAAATATATGTGATCTATATTTACATTAGTAAGAGTACAAATATGCTTCTTGTTCCTGTCTTGTTCATTGGGTATAAATATATATTTTAATATACTGTACTACAATTTTTTGCGCGTTAAAATTTGATGAATTTAGTAATTTAATTGAGTTTCTAAAAAGTTTTATGATACATTGTACTTTTAACACACTTTGCTAAAAATGTACAAAAGTATATTTGGAAATAAGTATTTTAGTGTACTGAATTACATTAAACTAAAAGTGTACTTAATAGTATACTATTATTTTTAAATACACTATATTGTACTTTTTAAAAAGTATGATCAAAGTTTACTTTCAAACATTTGATAATATTATAATGTACTTTTAATATATATTTTAAGTAAGTACATAAATCTCTATATATATTGCATATGTATATTTATTGCATACTTAGACATTTCTCAATGTTTTAAGTACAATTAAGTATATATTTTTATTTTTGTAATTCTGCAGGGGGAGGGGCCTAAGTGAACAAAACTGTAATTCCTAAAAAATATATATATATATTTTAAAGTTAATCGAGTGCTGGATGTTAATCTACACAGATTTCTCTCCTGAAAACTCTTATTTATTTGGGTGAGTAAAGCGCTTCCATTTATTTACAGTAAGCTTAGATTTCCAGTATTTTAGCTTGGTTAGCAGCAGGGCTATTCGTAGTTAGTAGCGGTTAGCAGTGCTTAGCGCTAGTTAATGCTGCCCAATAGTGCTACACGGTAAGCCAGAGTAATATCAGCTAGTGGTTCATCTCACGTAGCTTGTTTTAACACAGTAAACTCAAAGACTAGAGTCCTCTGAATGGCGAAAGAGCTAGTGCTACTGTTAGCAGCTAATGCTAATACTGCTCCAGCCTTGGTGCTGGAGAAACTTTACTGAAACTGCTGTATATCTTGACTGGTAATATTCATATATAAGGCGCACTGACGATTTTTGGGTTTTCTAGAGAAGGTGGTACTTAAGGTATTTGAGTATTGTAGCTCTGCTATGTGTGTGTGTGTGTGTGTGTGTGTGTGTATTAGTGCAGTGTGTGTGTGTGTGTGTAAGATAAGCTCCATTGCAGGAGATGATCCTTGGATTTATCAGCATGAGCTCGGCCTCTAAAACTCACCTTCTGCTGCACAATTACTGCCTCTTCCCCCAGTGTGTGTGTGTGTGTGTGTGTTTTAGTATGTGTGTGTGTGTTTTAGTATGTGTGTGTGTGTGTGTTTGTGTGTGTGTGTGTTTTAGTATGTGTGTGTGTGTGTGTTTGTGTGTGTGTGTGTGTGTGTGTGATTTAAAGTATCTTAAAAAATCTGTAGTAAATTTGTCGGTTTGTCGCTGACCTCATAATTCTACATAAGGATGTACGATATAAACAAAAACTATGATTTTCAGTAAATAAGGCTGTGTACCTACCGATAAAATATACAGTTGCAGGAAAAAGTATGTGAACTCTTTGGGATTATACTTGGATTTCTGCATAAATTGGTGATTAAATGTGTTCTGATCTTCATCTACATCACAACAATAGACAAACACAGTCTGATCAAACTAAAACCACACAAATAATTATATATTTGTATGATTTTATTAAACACAACATGTTAACATTCACAGTGAAGGAGGTAAAAGTATGTGAACCCCTCGGCTAATGACTTTTCTAAGAGCTAATTGGAGGCAGGATGTGATGAGATGTGATTGGTTGTGTTGGTTAAATCTGTCCTGCCCTATAAAAACTCTCCCCAGTTTTCTTAAGAAGCTTGAATGCTTGATGTGAATCATGTCTCACACAAAAGATCAAGCTCTCAGAAGATCTACATTCAAGAACTGTTGATTTGCATGAAGCTGGAAAGGGTTATAAAAGTATCTCTAAAAGTCTTGATGTTCATGTGTCCACGGTAAGACAGACGCTCTACTAATGGAGAAAGTTCAGCACTGTTGCTGCTACTCTCTCTAGGCATGGTAAAGTCCTGTAAAGGTGACTGTAAGAGCACAGCACATGACCGTTCTGCAGGTCTGATATGCAGCTACAGGAAACCATTGGTTGAGGTTTTTGCTGCTAAAGGAGGATCAACCAGTTATTAAATACAAAGATTCACATAGTTTTATTTACTCTCACTGTGAATTTTAACATGTGTTCAATGAAATCATGCAAATATATATATATATATATATATTTTTAAATGAGCCTTTATACTGCACTGCATGTGCTCTGATTGAAGTATAAATGAGTTCAGGTTAGGTTTAATGTTCCAAAACTAATTTGTGATCTTGTGGATCTTGTGCACAAATCAAAGTTTTAACGTAGTTAATTCACATTAAACAATCCAACTGGTCAAACTAAAACAATCAACTACAAATCTTTTATTTTAGTTTAGAACTGAGCAGTGTGGTTCTCTGAGCTTCTTTCTATCTGTCTGTCTTCCCTCATTCCTCACACTGTATTTACTCTAATCTCACGCCCCCTGATAAGAGTCTGATCCTAATCTCACGCTATGTTCTCCACACGGCATGCTGCCACACATCAAAATACCAAACCAAAAACACGTCCGCCCGCAAAACCATCTCAAACCAAGCAAATCAACACCTGCCAACCGCTCGCTAAAACCAACACAGTAAATCCCCTAAAACCAGCACTGTAACCCCTAAAACAAGCACTGTAACCCCTGAAATTAACCATGTCAGACCTCTCAAACCATCACTTTCAACCCCTCCCTAAGACCAACACCGTAAATCCACTAAAACCAGCACTGTAACCCCTGCAATTAACCCTGTCAGACCAAGCAAATCAACACCTGCCAACCCCTCTCTAAAACCAACACAGTAAATCCCCTAAAACCAGCACTGTAACCCCTAAAACAAGCACTGTAACCCCTGAAATTAACCCTGTCAGAGCAACCAAACCAACACCTGCCAACCCCTCGCTAAAACCAACACCGTAAATCCCCTAAAACCAGCACTGTAACCCCTGAAATTAACCATGTCAGACCTCTCAAACCATCACTTTCAACCCCTCCCTAAGACCAACACCGTAAATCCACTAAAACCAGCACGGTAACCCCTGCAATTAACCCTGTCAGACCAACCAAATCAACACCTGCCAACCCCTCGCTAAAACCAACACTGTATTTACCTTAAAACCAGCACTGTAACCCCCCAAAATAACCCTGTCAGACCTACCAAACCAACACATGCCAACCCCTCGCTAAAACCAACAACATAAATCCCCTAAAACCAGCACTGTAACCCCTAAAATTAACCTTGTCAGACCAACCAAATCAACGCTGCCAACCCCTCACTAAAACTAAACCAGCACTGTAAATCACCTAAAACCAGCACTGTAACCCCTAAAATGAACTCTGTCAAACCAACCAAATCAACCTTACCCACCCCATCCTCCAGCTCCCTGACTCTCGAGAGGGGCTGATAGGACACCACCCCCCATCAACCCTTCTGAATTCAATGCCAATCAATCAATCAATTAGCTAGGGGCTAATTTCCAGGAGTGCTAGCCAGGGTTAGAAGCAGACTACAGTCCGATAATGCTCACCTCTGAACGGCGAAAGAGCTAGTGCTTAGCGCGGTTAGCGGCTAATGCTAATACTGCTAGAGAACTTTACTGAAACTGCGTCAGAAAGATGCAGAGTTCATATTCATAAAGTTTTAAGAGTTCAGAAATAATCAATATTTGGTGGAATAATCCTGGTTGGTTTTTAATCACAGTTTTTTTTTCATGCATCTTGGCATCATGTTCTCCTCCACCAGTCTTACACACTGCTTTTGGATAACTTTATGCTGCTTTACTCCTGGTGCAAAATTCAAACAGTTCAGTTTGGTGGTTTGATGGTTTGTGATCATCCATCTTCCTCTTGATTATATTCCAGAGGTTTTCAATTTGGTAAAATCAAAGAAACTCATCATTTTAAAGTGCTCTTATTTTTTTCCAGAGCTGTATATCTTTAAAGCTCTTAAGTATACTTTGTTTTTACAAGGGAACACAAGTCTAATTCAAATGACAAAAAGTCCACATCCATTAAAGGCTTCAACCCAACATTTTCCCCAAAAGAACCACCAATAGAAACAGGAATAAAATAAAATTTCAATCAATTAGATAGAAATACAGTGAGGTCAGTAAATTAGAGGAAAGCAGTGTTTACTCCAAAAATGCTTATTAGTGTAAAACAGTGATTTACAGCCATAAGCTGATCCTGGAGGAGATCAGCAAGAGGCTAATTACCTGAACGAGAGAAAGAGAGAGAGAGAGAGAGAGAGAGAGAGAGATTAATCTGAGATTACAGAGAAAGAGATTCTAAAGGTTATTTATTTCTTTTAACAGTTCAGTTTTATTCCTGTTTAGAGGAAGGATATGACCAGACTCTACTGGGTGTAAATGACTTTTTTTAGTGTTTCCTTCACCCTTTTCTCCCTCAGGTTGGGTGTTTTTGATAAGGATCTAGGATTAGGACTAGGATTAGAATTAGGATTAGTCCTGATCCTGGACTACAAATCGTTCTGAATCACTAGACTAGACCCAGCTCTAAACTCTGAAGCGACCTGCGGAGTTTTAATCCAGTAAGAAGCTCCTTCAGATGCCAGTGTTTTAAACTGATCAGTAGGTACCAGTAGGTTCATACTGTCCCTAAAATAGGATAGTACCTAAAAGGGCTTTTTCACAAAAATCAAAGTTTCTCTTTTAATTCCAACTTTTTAATTTGAAGGTCAAAACATGAGTAAAATTTGCTATTTTGTCCTTGCTTACTGTACAATTGCTTTAATGTATCGTATTTTTTGGATTATAAGTCGCATTTTAGGAAACAATAGTAAGGAACAGGGGTGTTACCAAGTTTTCCTTCTAATTCAGCAGATCTCTCAGTAATTCTTAAAAAAAGTGAATCGAGTGCTGGATGTTGATCTACACAGATTTCTCTCCTGAAAACTGTTTTTTTGGGTGAGTGAATCGCTTTCGTTTATTTACAGTAAGCTTCGATTTCCAGATTTCCACTAAGGCTGGGTGCAGCAGCATTAGCATTAGCGACTACGCTGAGGAACCCTGAGTGTTCCGGTAAACCAGAGGCCAATATTAGCTAGCGGTTCATCTCACGTAGCTTATTTTAACAAAGTAAACATGCAGACTACAGTCTGATATACTCACCTCTGAACAGTGAAAGAGCTAGCGCTTAGCACTGTGGTTAGCGGCTAATGCTAATACTGCTCCAGTCTTGGTGCTGGAGAACTGAACTGAATCTCCTGTATAACTCTGTACTTCAGTGGAGTGTCTTTACTGCTCCTTAATACCTGACTGATATAATTTATACATAAGGAGCACCGGATTATAAGAAGCTCTGATGATGATTTTGGGAAAATTAAAGGATTTTAAGTGCAAACATATAAGAATTTGGGAGAAATGTTGTCTGTAGTTTATAGAATAAAACAACAATGTTCATTTTACTCAAACATAAACCTATAAATAACAAAATCAGAGAAACTGATTCAGAAACTGAAGTGAACTCTTTATATTTTTTTATAAAGCTGTATATTACGATAAATATCAAAATTAAATTATCGTCTAGCCTCAGTTTTAGGCTTTAATTATGTGAATAAGGTTAATTAAATAAATTATATAGGAGAGATTAAAGGCTTTTCTCATTAAAACTGAACAGATGCTCAGATCTGACCACAGCTCTGTCCAGCTGCAGCACCGCCTCTATATATAACTCTATTTAACTTTATACACACACACTATTATACACACACACACAGTAACACACACACACACACAGTGAGGCGTGTTTTGTACTGCAGTACTGTGGGAAAGTGGAAAAGTAAACAGACACTTCATAGCAGTGTCAAATGTCATTGTAGATATGTGTGTGTGTATAGTGTGTGTTTATTTGTGTGTGTGTGTGTGTGTATAGTGTGTGTTTGTTTGTGTGTGTGTGTGTGTGTGTGTGTGTGTGTATTAGTTGTGGAGTCGGGGGAGTTGTGTCTAGAGGAAACTGTTGTCCTTCCAGTCGTTCCGATCTGATCTGCACTTTTTCACTCCGTCCAAACACTCTTCACTTTCTCAGCCCTGAATCTGATTCTATAATCTAATATAATCCAGCCCAAATCTGATTTTACTTTTATCTAGATTGTATCCATATTCATTTTTGATAGTCTGAGCAGCCAGAAACCACATAAAATCGCATTTTGGAGCCACATTTAAAAGAGGTTTTAGTGTGATTATTTGCCGATTTATTTATTTATTTTTTATCTCATTTTCTCCCCAGTCACCCAACCCACTCATTAATACTCCCCCCTATCACTAGTGATGCCCCAACACACCAGGAGGGTGAAGACCAGCACACGCCTCCTCCGATACATGTGAAGTCAGACTCCGCCTCTTTTTAAACTTTTTGCCGAGTAGCATCACAGCGCTAACACTCGGACTCGGTTCTGATACATCAGCTCACAGATGCAGCCTTGTGTTTGATCCACATCACCCTAGGAGTGATGAGGGGAAAGAGAGGGGGCCATCTACTGTACTGTACCCACCCAGAGAGAGAGAGCAAGACCAACTGTGCTCTCGGGACTCCGGCAGATGATGGCAAGCTGCATGACTGGGATTCGAACTAGGAATCTCTCGATCATACTGACATCACTTTAGTCTACTGGACCTATCGGAGCCCATTAAGGTCCTTATTTTGTTGTTAAGTTCACAACCGTCATTAACATCCAGCGCTCGTTTAAATATAAAAGAAAGTATTGTTTTATTAGTTTTGTTTACTTAATTTAGCTTTACTTAACTTAATCTGGTATTAATAATAATCCGGTGCGCTTTATAGTCCGAAAAATACAGTATTTATTGATTTACTTGTGTGTCGCATATATATATGTTGGATTAGTTTAAGCTTCTGAAGGGCGAATTTTAGACCCAATTTGGGCTGGATATTTTTGTTGGACCTGGCAACCCTGGTCATTTTTGTTCCTGAACTCTGTTTTTTCCTCAAGCTCAATTTAGCAGAACCTGGCAACTCTGTGCACAAGAGCCAAATTACAGGACATATAAATTCAAAATACATTCCTACATTGTTTTATTGTATTTTCTGCAGCACAGAGTAAAGAAACGGTGTAATCAGAAATATATTAAAGGACAGACGACAGAATAAACAGGTTTTTTCCTTCACTGTTTCCTTGGATGTGGATTTCTATGAAGCTGCTTAGTGATGATAATAGTTGTAGAGCTGGAAGATACGATAAAATATTATCAAAACATTACCTATTCACCATACACAAAATTCATCACAATGATTTCACAGATATATTTAATGCACAGTTCAGTGATTTTCATTCGATTTGTGCTGCATATCAGTCAGATTCTGCTTAAAAAAAGCAAATAATTAGATGTCAAGCTTCCTTTCGGTACATTTAAAAAAAGAAATGGATTTTTAATTGTTTTCTCTTTTTCAAATCTAAACTTTACAAAAATATTAAAACAGTAAACACATGGTTGTGTTTAGGTTGCAGTGTTTTCATTTCTTCAAATATAGCGCTACACCCACAATACACATTTTTTAGATCTCATCTGGTACTTTGTTTTTATTTTCCAGCAGGACTTGGCACGCTGCCCACGCTGCTAAAAGTATATAATTGGTCTTATATAATATTTACATTTTCTGATACACGGATTTTTGTTTTTTTTATTGGCTGTAAGTTTCATAATCATCAACAATAAAATAAATAAGTGTTTAAAATAGATCACTCTGTGAGTGTGTTTAATACATCTATATAATATATGACTTGATATAATGATATTAATTTTTTTTGAGATGCACTAGTATTAGTGTAATATTTTTTTTTACTGAATAAATAAATGAGCAAATCTACCTTTAGGTCTTTAAGAACATTTTAAATAGTTTACAAACTATCAGGCAGCACTGTTTGCATTTGCAGGCCAATTTCAGAATTGGTTCCATTTAGGCCTGTAACAATAATTACATTATCAATTTATAGTACAATAAATGGACATGACCTTAATAATATTTTATATCGTGATATCGCTTATTGTGTTTATTTATGTGTTTGTTCACATATATGACAATGAAGAGAATTTTAGAAATTTTAGAAAATATTTATTTTCTAAACTATGAATAAAATTAGTTTTCTTTAAAAGGGTATAATTTATTTTGGTACCACTTTAAAATAAGACTACCTTCATAAAGGGTTTATAAATGGTTTACAATAAGTTTATTAATGGTTACTAATTAGGTTGTAAATGCTTTATAGTCAGTTATAACACGTATGTAGAAAGGGCAACAATGATCTTTTGTTTGCCAAATAGTGAACCCACAGCCGTCTATACTGTTGCCCTTTATACGTATGTGTTATAACTGATTATTGATTATTTTTAAGGCATTTACAACCTAATTAGTAACCATTAATAAACTAAATGTAAACCATTTATGAACCCTTTATAAAGGTAGTCTTATTTTAAGGTGGTACCTTTATTTTTTTATGATATTCTATTATAATTATATCAGTGACATTAAATGGTCTTAAAATGACAATACTATTGATTATCGCAATAATTTCTGGGACAATATATCACCCACCCTAGTTTCAGTGATGTAAATTTTTATTGACAGTTAAAGTAATATATTTGTTCATTTTTCTGTGTGTAAATATATTTTAAATGTGTTTCTCACAGGCGTAGGTTCTTCAGTATGCCTCACTGACCCTCCTCCAGTTTAATGATGAATCAGGAATGACCTCTCGCCTCTTCAGTTATGGAGCTGCTGATTACAGCCGGCCTGCTGTCCATCACTGCTGTAGCCACGCCCTTTCCCAAAGACCTGCAGCCAATCAGCACAGCTGGACCTGAAGGTTCGTAGAAATCGCATACGTTGTGATTCTGTTTAGATACCCTGTTTTTATTGATCCACACATGCAGGAGTAGTGTAGTTAATAATGCATGTAGAGAGTTGTAGAGGTTCTTAATGTTCCTGCTGGAGCAGTATTAGCATTAGCCGCTAACCACAGCGCTAAGTGCTAGCTCTTTAGCTGTTCAGAGGTGAGGTTATCAGACTGTAGTCTGCATGTTTACCCTGTTAAAACAAACAAAGTGGGACAAACCACTAGCTTATATCACCCTGGCTTACCGGAACACTCAGGATTCCTCACTGTAGCTCTGTCGGCAGCATTAGCCGCTAACCGAGGCTAGCGCTAGTGGAAATCTGGAAATCTAAGCTTACTGTAAATAAACAGAAGCTCTTTTCTCACCCAAATAAACAGTTTTCAGGAGAGAAATATGTGTAGATTAACATCCAGCACTCAATCGACTTTAAAATAAAATGTTTTTTTAAGAAATTACAGTTTTGTTTACTTGGCTTAGCTTAGTTAGTTTAGCTTAGTTTTAATTACCCAGGGGTGAGGTCTGAGACCTGCTGAATTAGAAGGAAAACATGACAACGCCCCTGTTTCTTACTAGTGTCACATTAAATAGCGTTAGATTTGACTTTGTTGCCTCCACACATGAATTCGTTGGTCGTCTTCACCAAGACAAAAGCAGGACTCATCACTGAAGATGATCCACTGTCATTATGAGTCACTACGTAACAGTCTGGCACGACTACCCACCAAGTTTCATGCAACTGTTTTTTTTGACGTTGAGTAAATATGTAAATATTTAACTATTCATTAAACAGTGTGCATTACAAAGATACTGTATATTTCTCACTATAAAGCGCACCGGATTATAAGGCCCATTATATGTGACACTAGTAAGGAACAGGGGTGTCGCCATGTTTCCCTTCTAATTCAGCAGATCTCACCATAGGGTGGTGGTGGTGAGGGAGGTAACTAACTAAAGCAAGGCTAAGCTAAACTAAGACAACAAAACTGTAATTCTTAAAAAAACATTTTCTTTTAAAGTTAAACAAGCACTGGATGTTAATCTACACAGATTTCTCTCCTGAAAACTGTTTATTTGGGTTAGAAAAGCACTTCCGTTTATTTACAGTAAGCTTAGATTCTCAAATTTCCCCAGCACTAAGGCTGGAGCATTAGCTTTAGCAGCTAACCGCTATCAGTTAGCAGCTAATGCTGCCGGACAGAGCTACATTGGGGAACCCTGAGTGTTCCTGTAAGTCAGAGTGATATTAGCTAGTGGTTTGTCACGCATAGCTTATTTTAACAGGGTAAACAACCAGACTGCAGTCTGGTATACTCACCTCGGAATGGCTAAAGTGCTAGCGCTTAGCATGGTTAGCAGCTAATGCTAATACTGCTCCAGTCTTAGTGCTGGAGAACTAAACTGAAACTCCTGTATAACTCTGTACTTCAGTGGAGTGTCTTTACTGCTCTTTAATACCTGACTGATAGAATTCATACATAAGCAGCACTGGATTATAAGGAGCACTGATGATTTTTGGGAAAATTACAGTATTTTAGGTGTGAAAAATACGCTATATAAAAATGTTTTTTAAAGATATTGATGTATTTTAAAAGCAGTACGGTGTAAAAGGTGTAAATATGTGTTTCATGTAATGTAATAATGTATAATAACTCTTCTCCTGATCTGCAGATTCGCGGTTGTTTCCCAGTTTTCAGGGTTTGGTGTCGGATAACGATACGCAGCGTTTGGGACTGGACTACCAGCGCATGATCCGAATCAACCGCATGCTCTACATCGCAGCCAGGTCAGCCAATCACATCGCTGCATCAGTTACTATAGTAACAAATCTCATAATAATAATAATTTTAGCTATGTTTTCATCTGTGGAATTTACAATGTGGATTTTCTGCAATAAAAACACTTTATATAACAGAATTCAAATAAAATAAAAATAAAAACCTGTTTAACTTTTAGTTTATGGATGAAGGAAGTGAAGTTTTTCCATCTATAATCTTCTTTGGGCATATTTGACTATATTTTGCCAACTTTGTCACAAGATTCTGATTCTTTGGTTCAGTGACTAGGCAATCTATTAGTCGTGCACCGTGCGTGCAGCTTGATTAAGTGCGTGTCAGATTGTCTTTGCTATCGTGATGACGGGAAAAGTAGACCTTGTGCGGCTCGAAACTTAACATAAAAGTCATGTACTAATTCTCTTAATTAATTATGGGTGTGTTTATTAGGTTTATATTGGGCGTAACGTTAAATAATAAAACAATCAGAGTGTCTCCTTCTCATCATTCTCTTTAAGAGTAGAATCAGGTGAGCTCTGTCTTTGGTGGATTGCTATTGTAACGGTGCAGCTACCTGGACGTGTTCAACAAACTCTTCTCAGCAGAGGAAACTGTCCTCCACCAGTCTTACACGCTGCTTTTAGATAACTTTATGCTGCTTTACTCCTGGTGTAAAAATTCAAGCAGTTCAGTTTGGTGGTTTGATGGTTTGTGATCATCCATCTTCCTCTTGATTATATTCCAGAGGTTTTTAATTTGGTAAAATCAAAGAAACTCATCATTTTTAAGTGAAATCTTATTTTTCTCCAGAGCTGTATATCTTTATATAAATTAATTAACAAGTTTTAAGTGTTTGTAAGTGTTTTCATCTTGGTTTTGTTAAAATACCAAGTGAATTGTAATATAAACTGTCTTTATTTCTCTCTGTCTCTCTCTCTGTCTCTCTGTCTCTCTCTGTCTCTCTCTCTGTCTCTCTCTCTGTCTCTCTCTCTCTCTCTGTCTCTCTCTCTGTGTCTCTCTCTCTCTCTCTCTGTCTCTCTCTCTGTCTCTCTCTCTCTCTCTGTCTCTCTGTCTTTGTCTCTCTCTGTCTCTCTCTCTCTCTGTCTCTCTCTCTGTCTCTCTGTCTTTGTCTCTCTCTGTCTCTTTGTCGTTGTCTCTCTCTGTCTCTCTCTCTCTGTCTCTCTGTCTCTCTCTCTGTCTCTCTCTGTCTCTCTCTCTCTCTCTCTCTCTCTGTCTCTCTGTCTCTCTCTCTCTCTCTCTCTGTCTCTCTCTCTCTCTGTCTCTCTGTCTCTCTCTCTCTCTCTCTCTGTCTCTCTCTCTCTCTCTGTCTCTCTCTGTCTCTCTCTCTCTCTCTCTCTCTCTGTCTCTCTGTCTCTCTCTCTCTCTCTCTCTGTCTCTCTCTCTCTCTCTGTCTCTCTGTCTCTCTCTCTCTCTCTCTCTCTGTCTCTCTCTCTCTCTCTGTCTCTCTCTGTCTCTCTGTCTCTCTCTCTCTCTCTGTCTCTCTCTCTGTCTCTCTCTCTGTCTCTCTCTCTCTCTCTGTCTCTCTCTCTGTCTCTCTCTCTCTCTGTCTCTCTCTCTGTCTCTCTGTCTCTCTCTCTCTCTGTCTCTCTCTCAGGGATCATGTATTTGCTGTTAACCTCTCGGCTTCAGTAAACCAGGTCATCCCTCAGCAGGTATAACACACACACACACACACACCTGAAAACACACACTAAGAGTTTCATAGACTGATTAGCAGGATGTCTGTTAGCCGCTGCAGTGCAGATCTGTTGAACAGTCGTCTAGTTTAAGAAATAAAAACAGTAGTAAAGAGATTAATCAAATTCTACAGCTGCTCAAACTGTAGAAGTGCAATAAAAATACTCCACTAAATCGATTTCTCATTAATCTGACCCCTGACCCTTACTATTATTATACTATTAATCAGAGGTGAGGAGTAATGAAGTACAGATACTGTATTAAATTACTGGAGTATTAATATTAATGATCTATACTGTTTCCTCTGTGCAGAGACTGATCTGGAGATCTAAGGATGTGGGGAAATGCACCGTCAGGGGTAAAAACACCGTGAGTACAAATACCCTCCACCTTACCACCCCCTCACAATACTGCTGATTATATACAGACAGACAGACAGACAAAGACTGGCAGACATAGACAGACAGACATCGATAAACAGTGAAAGACAGACAGACAGATAAGACAGTCAAAGAAAGACAGACAGTCAAAGACAGACGTAGATAGACAATCAAAGACAGACAGTCAAAGACAGACAGACAGTTAAAGGCAGATGTAGACAGACAGTCAAAGAAAGACAGATAGTCAAAGACAGACGTAGATAGACAGTCAAAGACAGACAGTCAAAGACAGACAGAAAGTTAAAGGCAGATGT
Organism: Astyanax mexicanus; assembly: GCF_023375975.1. Taxonomy (NCBI): domain Eukaryota; kingdom Metazoa; phylum Chordata; class Actinopteri; order Characiformes; family Acestrorhamphidae; genus Astyanax; species Astyanax mexicanus. The sequence continues at coordinate 1,156,374 of NW_026040041.1, forward strand.
AGACAGACAGGCAAAGACAGACAGACATAGACAGACAGTCAAAGACAGACAGACAGTCAAAGACAGACAGACATAGACAGTCAGTCAAAGACAGACGTAGATAGACAGTCAAAGACAGACAGACAGTCAAAGACAGACAGACATGGACAGTCAAAAACAGACAGACATAGATAGACAGTCAAAGAGAGACAGACAGATAAGACAGTCAAAGACAGACAGACAGTTAAAAGCATACGTAAACAGACAGTCAAAGACAGACAGACAGTTAAAGGCAGATATAAACAGACAGTCAAAGACAGACAGACATGGACAGTCAAAGACAGACAGACAGATAAGACAGTCAAAGACAGACAGACATAGATAGACAATCAAAGACAGACAGGCGTAGATAGACAGTCAAAGACAGACAGGCAGTCAAAGACAGACAGACAGACAGATAAGACAGACAGATACAGACAGCAACAGCACAGAATGATATACACTCAGATAAATAGAATCGATAGATAAATATATAAACTCATCTATATCGGTGCAAACAGCCAATACATAATACATACATAACAGAGCGAAAGAGCAGAATGTAAATTTAATTGATTATAAATATTTTAAGTTGTTTCAGGACCTTTTTTTGGAGTTTTTTTCAGTTTAAAACTGTGGAGGAAACTCTTACGATGCTTCAAAAAACACAACTTCTAAAACTCAAATATTCCTCAAACCACATTAAAGAATTCCTACATAGTTTCAAATGAAAGAATTCCTAAAATGCTTATAGTATAAAAAAAAACACTATCATATAGATAGATAGATAGATAGATAGATAGATAGATAGATAGATAGTGGTGGGGTTTAAGCACAACACTAAACAAACCACTTCTGACACCAATCTTTACATGTGAGGTATACTTATATATGAATGAATTATACATTATATACAGTGCCCTCCATAATTATTGGCACCCCTGGTTAAGATGTGTTCTTTAGCTTCTCATAAATTGAGTTTTGTTCAAAATAATATAGGACCACGATGGGAAAAAAAGAGTAAAATACAACCTTTAACTCAAGTGAATTTATTCAGTAATCTATAACACATCTTAACCAGGGGTGCCAATAATTATGGAGGGCACTGTATATACATATATAATTTATATATATTCTTCAGTCTAGGCTTTATTACACAGCCTGTATCTCTGTGTGATATAGTGGTGTATAGTGAACAGTGTGTGTGTTTCTGGATGTGTTACAGGATGAATGTTACAACTACATTAAAGTTTTGGTTCAGAGAAACGACGAGACTCTCTTCACCTGCGGGACAAACGCTTTCAACCCCACCTGCAGAAACTACAGGGTAAAAGAACCCCAACTTTTTATTTTATTTTATATTATTATGAGGGAATGAGTTACAGAGTTGGGGGAATAAACTGTTTACAGGTCATTACACAGAATCTGTGCCATTTCTGAGTTTGATCACTACTTTGAATAGTGAAATATATGTTTTATTAGATCATTAGAGCTGAAGAAAAGATAAAAATAGTTACAACAAGAAAATGGCTCCCATTTGGTGGAATGACCCTTTAAATCTCTTGATTTCAGATGAAACAGTGAGTGAAGATGTGTCCCAATAGTTTTGGCCACAAAGGATCTGATGCATTTTTGAATACTTGCTGCCCTCTAGTGACCAAAACAAGCATTAAACATCAATTTACACTTTAAATCAGAGCTAGGTTTCCTGTTACACTTTGGAACAGGTAATATTCTATAAAATAATAATAATACTGGCCAGTGAATAAAAGTAGATTAAAATATACTAAGCATTATTATGCTATAGTGAACAACTTTTATTGTACTTATTAAACTTTAATTATAAAATAAAAATAGTACAAAAGTCTTAATTAAATTGTGCTAAGTGTTCTTAACTGTACTGAAATGGAACTATTTTAAATATACTTAAGTAACATTTAAACTTTTAAACTACTTCATGTATGTAACCCCATATTTTAAATATACTGACAGTAAACTTATAATACATTTAATAATGAGTATTACACCTGTAACAAGCATAATGTCACTGTACTTTTATATGTATATTTTTTCACCAGGTTAATAATAATAATAGTAATAATAATAGTAATAATAATAATAATAATAAGTTCTTCACAATGAAATTAAATAAAACTGATAAATGTAAAACAATAAGTTACAATAAGTAAAGGTTTAATATAAAAGTATTTAATAAATAAAAGTAATTTTAGAACAAAATAAACATAGAAATAAAAATAAGAACAACAAAATGAAAACAGAAAGCTGCACTCTTTTTGTGCTTCATTTTGGGATGCTCTATTTCATTAAAGCAGCGGAACATATTTCGTCAGACAGTCTGAGAATTTTAGTGTGTTTTTGAACTCCAGCACTATTTAGTTGCAGTTAAAACAGTCTTGTTTGGTTTGTACTTTTAGTGTGATTCGTTTGAGCAGGTGTGAAAACACTAATCACACTTAGTTCCGGTCCTAATAGAACTCTGGAGCGGTTCTCTTGTGGTGTGAACGTAATCCGGTCTCAATTCGACCCAGTTATTAAATATACTCCTGTTTTAATTTGAGCTGAACTGCTGTTTAGATGCAGTTTAATCTGATATATATTAGCCAGATAACGATAATTATTTACCACAGCTATGAAGAAACACTGTCTCTGCTGCTCCACGCTGTTTACACACTGAGAGCACAGTCTGTGCTGTGTTCACTGCTCACATCTGCGCTGCACGTCTCATTAAAAACACTGTGTTTAAAACAGCAGCAGCACATTTTCAGTGTTCTGTTTTCTCACTATACTCACTTTAATCTTGCTCTCACATCAGACAGCTCTGACCAATCAGAGGAGACTTCAATGTGCTCAAAGCGTGGCTTATTGGTGCACATTTTTTTGGTGAGTTTAGGTTTTTATACCTGTGTGAAAATAAACCAAACAGAGGGAGAAACTGAAGCTTTGGAAAGTTTTGGGAGAAGTTTTGGGCAGATCAGTGAAAAATCGTGAAAAAAAAACAGAAGCTTATGCGCTAAACTTCATAAATATAAGAAATCTGTTTTAGTGAAATGATCAAATTCAGATTAATGTATTAATTACTGTCTCTTTTCCGTTATAAGGTTTAATTTATCTCAATTTAAAGACTATTGATTGATTTATTGATCTGTTTGGGTGTTTATTGGTTTGTGTGTATCAGCTGTCGTCTCTGGAGCAGGTGGGGGCGGAGCTTGTGGGACAGGCTCGCTGTCCGTTTGAGTCGCACCAGGCCAACGTGGGAATATTCGCAAGTAATGAAGCAAATTCATATTTTATATTAGTATATAAAAAAGAGGACAATACAGAAGGATCACAGTGCTGTGAAACTTTATATAACATCTATCTACAACCTATAATGATTTGGGAGGGGCACTGGGTGATGTATGGGTTTAGAGACGAGCAGATTGGGGCGGGGCGTGGTGTTTAAATCTGGTTTAAATGTTTGAATTTCCTGTTTTTTGCATTTTCGTCACAGTTTTATAAGAATAGCAAAGAAAAAAAATACTTTAAGAAGACGTGAAGGTCACCCAATCTGAAAAGAAGAACTGTAAGAACTTTGAAAGTATCTTCAAGTACGAATCGCAAACAAAAAGACCATCAGAAACGTTATTATGATGGAACTGGCACTAATCAGGACTTGCCTATTTTTCCATAGACAGGTTGGGAATAAATGATGTTATAAATGACTGTAATTAACGCTGGGTTAATATATCTAGACACCAGAAACTTTTATGTGATCAGTGTATATTGATCAGATATTCTAAAGCACCTACAGAAGATATAAAAGTTTTTTTGTGATTATTTTGTGTTTCAGGTGGTCATTTCTACTCGGCTACGATGTCTGATTTCCAGGCGAGTGATGCTGTGATTTACAGGAGTTTAGGAGGAGAGGGGAGTCCTGTGTTACGCTCCGTTAAATACGACTCCAAATGGCTCAGAGGTAACACACACACACACTTATACACACACACTTATACACACACCAGGTCTGTGCAAAATTCAATTTTTTATTTAGTTCAATTAATGTACATTCAACTTCCAACTTACAGGATGTTGAATTGAATTTGAATTGAATTAATTGCTGTTCAGGGAAATGCATGGTTATTTTATGTGTATTTGTTTATATTTAGGATCTGATAATACAGTAAATAAATGAATAAAACAAAAACTGACAGCAGGAAGTTACAAGGAAATGTCGTAAGACTACAAATGTTGTGTTTCATCACATCTACAAATAAAACCTGATAAAAAATGTTACATTAAAAACAAACTAAAAACAAAACAAATCGTAATGGAAAATCACTTGTATATTTATAATTAAATTTGCAATTAAATTTGTATTTAATTAATTTGTATACCAATATTGGGAAGATATAATGATAAAAGAATCACTGTTCTCTGCCTGGCAAATCAGGTGAAATCAGTTTTTAAGAAATCCACCGTTACTAAAGCATTTCTTCTGCATATAAAATTAAAGCTATACATGTTGTTTTTTATTAAAATGTCTTTAAATATTGTGATATAATATTTTTCCCATATTGCCTGTTTCTAGTGCAGATTTACAGGGTAAATAAGGTCAGAATGGTTAAAAAGTGGAAAAGCTACAGTAGATCTGGGAAATTTTATAAAACACAGAAAAGCAGTTAGAGCGAGTTTAGCCTGATAATTTTAGTTTTTCCGCTCTTTTCTTTCTTTAGAGCCTCGTTTTCTGCACGCGATTGAGTACAGCAGCTACGTTTACTTCTTCTTCAGTGAGATTGCTGTGGAGTACACAACCCTCGGGAAGGTAAAACATGGGAATAAAACAGAAAAACAATTTACATTCAGTTTAAGATTAAAGAAAAATTAGCAAAAATTAGATCTGTTGTTTTGCAGGTTGGGTTGCATAGGCAAAACTTAAAATATGAGCCAGTTAAACCCTCTTGAATCTGGTTTAAATGTTTAAATTTTCAGATTTTTGACACAATTTTACAAGAATAGTAAAAAAAAATACTTTAAGAAGAAATGAAGATCAGTGAAGCAGTTTGAAAAGAAGAATTTTAAGACCTTTGAAAGTAAAAAAAAAAAACAAGTCCATTATGATGGAACTGGCACAAATCAGGATCACCCCAGGAAAGGAAGAGCAAGAGTTTCCTCGGTTGTACAGGAACAAGTACAAGGTCATCAAAATGACCAATTCCAGCCATTTTCATCACAATTTTATAAGAATATTCTTATAATATAACTTTACTCTAAGCTTTTTTTTTTTTTTTTTTTTTCATTTTTAGCAATTTAATATACAGAAAGTGTCTTATTCCGTTTGCAGATATTTTTGCTTGTTTTAAGCACTGTTTTGTATTTTGTATGTATTGTTTCATAAATTAAGTAAAACTATCTGCCAATAAAATAAGACACTTTTAGTAGATTAACTATTTACACTCAGTTTAAGATTAAAGTTAAAAAATAGCTAAAATTAGACCTGCTGTTGTTGTTCAGGCATTGCAGGTTGCACTGTTTTCACAATTCTATGAGTAAATTAAGCTTAATTCTTACACATTTTATCCTTTTTTTGAAATTTAATTTACTGAAAGTTTCTTATTCCATATATTCAAGATATTTTTTAAGAATTAAAAAAATTAAGAATTTTTTAAGATTTTTTTTTTTAATAAAACAAAATTTTCTGCCAATGGAATTCGACAATTTTAGTAGATTTAATCACTTAAAGCAAGTTCACGTAAATTAGAAATGAGTTATTAATTCTTATAATATTGCTTTAATAATGTTAAAATGAGAAATATCAGATTGATTAACCACATTTAAGAAGGTTTCACTTTTTTTGTGTGTGTATTTGTAAAAAACATACGATATGCATCACGATAGAGGGGTTATGATTTAATATATCACTATTAATATACTTTAATAAGGCAAGTAGGCAAGTGGATTTATGTTAGTCTTTAAACTTTAGTATAAAAACATATCATATCATATTTTTAAAAAAGTACTTTTTATAGTTTTTATGTTGTAAAATTGCTTTAATTGCTTTAATTAAGGCCTTAATTGATTGGATTGGAATGATGTGTTGATTGTTTTATTTTAGCAGTGCATCACTAGTTATTAATGTATGTAATATATATGTGTGTGTGTGTGTGCAGGTAGTGTACTCTCGCGTAGCGCGAGTGTGTAAGAACGACAGTGGTGGATCAGCTCGAGTGTTGGAGCGGTACTGGACGTCGTTTCTGAAAGCTCGGCTGAACTGTTCCATTCCGGGAGATTCCTTCTTCTACTTCGACGTTTTACAATCAGTCAGCGGCATCATACAGATCAACCAGCGCCCCGCAGTGGTGGGAGTGTTCACTACACAGATGAACAGGTCAATTTAATGTTTTTTTATTATTTTAAAATGTTCTATATTGTAGATTAATACTAAACTCATACAAACTATGAAGAAAAACATATGCAATTTTTTTTTAGTAAAGAAAAAACCTTTTAAACAAACCAGAATATATTTTATATTTTGAACGTCTCTGCTGGATTTTCTCAGTCAGTTTTATGAGGTAGAGTCACCTGGAATTCAGGCGTTCAGTTAACAGCTGTGCTGAACTCATCAAGAGTTAATTACTTGAATTTCTTGTCTCTTAATAAAGTGTTTGAGAGCATCAGTTAAAGTAAAGTAGTGAAGAGGTAGAGTTACAGGTATACAGTGAATAGTGAATATTTGAGTAATGTTCTAATCCAGGTTATGAGAAGCAACAACTACTCAACTAAATAAAGAATTTAAAATTGACTTTAAAAAGGTCCAAAACTCAATTTTAAGAACTTTGAAAGTATCCTAAAGTGCAGTCACTGCAAAAACCTTCAAAAATGTTATGATGATGAAACTGGCACTCATCAGGAAAGAAAGAGCGAGAGTTTCAGATAAGAGTATCTAAATACTTCACATAGTATTTTGGTTTGTTTAACACTTTTAAATATCAAAGTTTATTCTCTAAACGCTCCTGACAGCATAGTTCACCTGCTCAGAATACTATATATATATTTAAATATCCTCCTGAGACCCAGCTTTAGGTTAGGATTAGTTAGGGTTAAGGGTACGGGAACAGCACTTTATCTGAGGAGCTCCTGCTGCTGTTTCTCGCTGTATGAGTGTTTTTTTAAAGTCAGATTTACAAATAGTAAATAGAAGTAAAATAAAAAAGTAAAATAGAAAAACAACAGCAAACAGGTGGGGATGGATGGTTGTGGGTAAGGTGGAGGGGATTTAAAAGAGATTGGGGAAAACATTGTCAGTTTTTGTAATGCATTATTTAGTTACACCTGTTATCTACAAAACTTTCAATAAAAAACCTTGATTGCAAAAAAACAACAAAAGCAAACAGCCAGTACTGAATCATTCCATTCATTTATTCATAAAAATAATACATATAAAATAAAAATATATATTTTTATTTAGTTTATTTTAATATTTAAATTGAGTGTAATGTTGTCGTTTGACCACTAGATGGTACGGGAAGTGTCTTTATAAGAGGCCAAAGGGTCAAAAAATGATTATAAAGAGTATCATGATGCAGAGAAGCAGTAACGTCCCCACATGAGGACGCAGGGTCTATATATATATATATATATCTATATGTTCTAGCCCTGTTGTAACCTGGCTGTTTGTGTGCAGTATTCCGGGTTCTGCAGTGTGCGGGTTCTACCTGGATGAGATGGAGCGAGTGTTTCAGGGCAGATTTAAGGAACAGAAAGGAACAGATTCAGCCTGGAGTTCAGTTCCAGAGGAGCAGGTCCCAAAACCACGGTAACACAAACACTACCACCACTCAGAGACCATCATTAAAGGGATTTAATACATAGAATACTGTGTCTTTTAGTTTTCATAACTTTCAGAACCTTTAGAAACTTTCAATTCTTCATAAAATTCAAAACCTTACAAACTTTTAGAATGTTAAAAATGTTCAGAACCTTCAAAAATGTACAGCCTTTAAAACAGGGGAGTCCAAACTACGTCCCGCGGACCATTTGCGGCCCGTTTCCTTTTTTGGAGCGCGAGGTATTTTAGAAATAGAATGAAAGTTGGCCCGCTGTTAAGCAGGTTTTTTATAATGTGAGATTCAAAGTTTGAACGCTAGGTGTCAGAAACGGCCCAAAGAGTCTAAAAGCGGAGAGAGTGCACATTTCTAGCGCAGAAAAACGGGCCAAAGAGTCTAAAAGCGGAGAGAGTGCGCATTTCTAGCCACAGAAAAACAGGACAAAGAGTCTAAAAGTTGCCGTAATTAATCAAATCTTAGTTTACACAACACTGTCAAAGATAGATAAAGATAGTAAGTAATGTAAAATAGTGTGTAAATGAAATAATCAGGAAAATGTATTATTTAAAGTGGTATATTTCCTTCATTTATTACAGAGTGGCCTTTGACTTCAAATATATTTCTCCTTCTGGCCCCCAACAAAAAAAGTTTGGACACCCCTGTTTTAAAACCTTTAGAACCATTAAAATATTTAAAGTCATATTTTTCAGCCTAATCAAGTTTTATTCTCATTTTTTCATTACATACATGTGATTTTAGTGAAAATCAGCATTTGATGGAAATTTCTAAAATGATATTTTATTCTGACAGGGGGAACAGATTAGGCTTTTTAGTAAGAAAACAACATTATGACTATTATTAATTATTGCAGCGAGTGTCTTCAGTCCCTTTTTGAAAATAAAAAGGATGAAAACGCGTTTAGAGCTTTATTTTATATGTACTGAAGGAGGCATGCACTCGTCTGTATTACCCCCCCAGTGTCTGTAGGGGGCGTTGCAGTGAGAGGGGGGGAGGTTCCTAATTAGTTAATTGGTTCAGATAAAATAGGAAGGAAGTTGAGTAAAACTAAAAATGAAAGGAATGTATTGATTGATGTTAATGATTGATGTTAATGATTGATGTTATTGATTGATGTTAATGATTGATATTATTGATTGATGTTAATGTTTGATGTTACTGATTGATGTTAATGATTGATATTATTGATTGATGTTATTGATTGATGTTAATGATTGATGTTAATGATTGATGTTATTGATTGATATTATTGATTGATGTTAATGTTTGATGTTAATGATTGATGTTATTGATTGATGTTATTGATTGATATTATTGATTGATGTTAATGATTGATGTTAATGATTGATGTTATTGATTGATATTATTGATTGATGTTAATGATTGATGTTATTGATTGATGTTAATGATTGATGTCTCTACAGTCCCGGCTCCTGTGCAGGTGAGGGTTCAGCGTCAGCGTTCTCTTCTTCTGCTCTGTTTCCCGACTCCATGCTCTCCTTCATCAAAGCTCATCCACTGATGGACGAATCGGTTTCCTCCATCAACAACCAGCCGTTTCTCACGCAGACCACCAGCAGGTAACCATCTCTTATGGGTTTTTTATCCTCTGTGATTTTATTCCTGTCCAGAACGATCATGTTCGTGTTTTTCTCAGACGTCCTCTGAGAAAATTACAGGCTGAATTATCTACTGTTTTTCTCTGAACTCCGTGCTCCTCCGGTAATTTTAGTCCCGTCCGGACGCACATCTCTGAGTTTCGTCTCCTCGCCTTTAATAAAATAGATATTTGTCCACTGCCGCGCACCGTACTTACACTTTGAACGCCCCACGGTTTCCATGGAGATCCACATTAAAAACACAACAGCGAGTGGAAATGGAGGAGCTACTGAACTCCGTGATGAGGTCATGTGACGGAGAAAAAAGCCTAAAAACTCACTGATCCTCCTGTTTTTACAATTGCAGTCCAGATGCAGGAGTTTTATCACTAAAGATTAGAAGAGTGAAATATTTTACACAGTTAAAGTCTTACAAAACTAGACCATTTTATTATATTATTATATTTAGTGCCAGAGGTTATTTTCAGGAAATTTTAGAGATTAATTCTTATAATAATAGCTGGAATATGTTGCTGTGTAATAATAAAATATACCAGCCCTGTTTAACGTGCTTAGAAATGTTATATTTGACATATTTAGATTTAAAAATCAAATATAATAAAATAATACACAATCAAATAAAAAACTGGATGTTCTTTACTGTTATTTTTTTTGACTACATATCTTTTTATTAGTACAATCTAACCTGGGGAATTTAGCCACAGTGGCTAATGGCCAATTAATTAATTAACAATTAATAAATCAAAATCATCATGTGTATTTGAAAGCCCAATTTTTTTGCATATAATGTTCATCTCAAAAAGCATTAAGGTTCTGAAGTGCCACACAGTCATTAATCTCTCATGCGCAAAAAATAAAAAAGATAAAAATGTTAAATTTGGCCAAAATAAGCCCTAAAAATAAAAGCCCTAATGAATTTTTATTTAATTTTGACAGGATGTCTGTAAAATGTATGACTGATTTAAACCGAATAAGAAATCTCAGTGTACAGTACTGAAATGGGAGTGGCTACTTGATTTATGTACTGCCATCAGCTTACAACTCAATGCTGGTGGCTATGGCTGCCACCCAGCCTGGCAAGCCAATAGGAAGATTCCTCAGTTGTAAAGCCCCTCCCACTGAAAAGTTCTGTGGAATGAAGTTACCCTCCCTGCAGTGGAAAAGTGTTTTTTTGTTTATTTGGTTACATTCTGTAAATATTTCTTGAAATTGATTCTTAAATGTGATTTTTATTTTGTTCTGATTGCTTTGTGAGAATTAAACTGTATTTTTGTCTCTGATGCTGAGTGTTTTTACTCTGCAGCTATAAGTTATCTCAGATAGTCGTGGACACGGTTGCTGGACCGAATAGAAACCGTACGGTGATGTTCCTGGGTTCTGAAGACGGACATGTTCAGAAGATCCTGATGAATTCTGACCCAAACCTTTCCTACAGCACCACCATGCTGGAGGATATTCACGTATATAACCCCAAAACGTGAGTCTGATCACCTATACTATACATATATATACTGAACTCTACATATCTCACAGTAGATCTGTGTTAAAGTAGAGATATCCTTGGTAGAATAAGTATTTTATTAGTAAAGACTAATTAATATTGTTTAAATTCACACAGAGTAAATCTGATTTTATTTAAAAACAATGCTTATTTTAGGCTTTATTCACTATATCATAGTGTTTATCTGTGTGTATCTGTATCCAACATGCATCTGAAAAATTCCTCATTTCTATTTTTTACCGTACACAGAATGTACTGTACTTTTTGCACTATAAAGTATAAATTCCTTAAATAAAATAAAGAAATAAATCCTTTAATTTTCCCAAAAAATCATCAGAGCTCCTTATATTTCGGTGGACCTTATGTATGAATTCTATCAGTCAGAAGTACAGAGTTATACAGGAGTTTCAGTTTAGTTTCTCCATCACAGAGACTGGAGTAGCATTAGCATTAGCCGCTAACCACTGCTCACTATTTACCCGTTTAGAGGTGAGTATTATCGGACTGTAGCCTGCTCCTAACCACAGCTAGCATTGCTGGAGCAGCATTAGCATTACCCAATAACTGTTCTAAGGGCTTTCGCCATTCATAGATGAGTATTATCAACCTGTAGCCTGCTGATAACCCCAACTAGCACTGCTGGAGCAGCATTAGCATTGCATCTTTAATGTATTAAAATAAGCTACGTTTGAAAAAAAAACGCTAGCTAAAATCGCCCTGGTTTATTGGAACACTCATGGTTCCTCAGTGTAGCGCTGTCGGGCGGAATTAGCGGCTAATTGTGCCTAGTGCTAGCGGTTAGCTGCCAATGCTAATGCTGCTGCACCCAGCCTGTGAAGTATAGGGAGACTATGGCCACTTAGATGAGTTATGATGTCAGGATGTAGTAAAGTTGTTTATTCGACCAGTCACTAAAACTACAGTGTGAAACTGAAACTAAACGTACAGAATACAGAACAGTGTAACGTGTTGAGATTAATCCGGACTGTGTGTTTGTTCTGCAGGTGTAAAGGAGATCGGAGGGTTCTGGGTTTAGAGCTGGATAAGGAACATCACGCTCTGTTCGTAGCTTTTTCCAGCTGCATCATCAGAGTTCCTCTCAGCCGCTGCACTAAACACCGAAACTGCAGGAGGTCAGACTCACACATACACACCTCAAATCCATTTTTACTGCACTAAAACACACCTACGCAAACTACAAACTCTACAAAACCCAAACCGAAGGACATTTTATATCTACCTGAGAAAAGCAGACGATGTTCAATGCAATTTAGTACAGGTGTTGGAGAATGAAAGTGAAACACCTGGTTTTAGAGCACAATAATTGATTGTGGTGACGGACAGTTCTGGTGGAAACAGGAGAGTTGAGGTGCACATTGAATTCTGTGTGATTTGATCAGCTGTGGTTTTATGTTTTTTGGATACAATCCGGGTTAGCACCCGAACATCCCTTTCAGACAGCTTCCTCTTACAGCGTCCACAGTTAATCCTGTTGGATGTGGTTGGTTCTTCTTGGTGGTGTGCTGACATTACCCTGGATACCGTGGCTCTTGATGCATCACAAAGACTTGCTGTCTTGGTCACAGATGCTCCAGCAAGACGTGCACCAACAATTTGTCCTCTTTTGAACTCTGGTATGTCTCCCATAATGTTGTGTGCATTGTAATATTTAGAGCAGAACTGTGCTCTTACCCTGCTAACTGAACCTTCACACTCTGCTCTTACTGGTGCAATGTGCAATTAATGAAGATTGAACACCAGGCTGCTCCAATTTAGCCATGAAACCTAAAATCCCGCACTAAAATGATGACAGGTGTTTCAGTTTCATTCTCCAACCCCTGTTACACAGTACTGTACTTTTACTTTCAGTACTTCACTAATACACTTTACAATTAACAACTTAAGCAATACTTGGGTACAAAGATACTTTAGTAATTTCTTTTAAAAGAGGAATCTAGTACTTTATATATCTCTGGCAGGACGCGGCTGATGTATCCTTTGTAGTCCTCGGTTTCCCACAAATTATTGCACACATACAATGCTAGATAACAAAGATTAATGGCACTACAAAAATGTATTTTTTATATTTAAAATTCCTTTTAAATATAAAAAAAACACTCAAAATTACACTAGAGTAGGGCGATTTGAATAATGATGACAGGAGACGAAGAATGAGTCGTGGCCAGTGTGCCAATATATTTATGTCTTATCATTTAGTTCTGTCCAATAATAAATAAAAGCTGTGACACATTTATAAAATGTAGCTTGAAGAGAAAGAAAATATATAAATGTAAATAATAATAATACAATTGCATATTATGTATATACACACACTCTCTCGCACACACACACACACACACACACACATATATATATATATATATATATATATATATATATATATATTTTTTTTTTTTTATTATTGTTGTTGTTGTTCTTTGAATTTTTGACAACTGCATTTAATCTGAGAACACTGGAAATATTTTATGGGGAAAAAAGTTTATAATTATTTTTGATAGATATTTTAACCACTAATACAAGTTTAGAGTTTAATGGATTAAAAATTGCAATCACAATATTCTTTGGAAAAATCGCAATTAGATATTTTGCACAAAATCGTGCAGCCCTACAATAAGGATGTGCATTGACAAGAATCTGACGATAAAATAAGTATCATGTATCACGATTCAGAGCTTATGATTCTATATATTGCAGTAAATTGCAATACTGTAAGCAAGGCAGTATTAATATTAAACATACCAATATATTAATAATAATCTCAGAGAAAAATAACCTGTTCATCCAATCAGAATAGTGGAATCTGAAGACAGATTTAGAAGGAGAATTGGTTCTAAATGAACTGAAGTGTCTGAACATCTTCTTGCTTCTATGAGTCGTTAGAATGCTCCTCCCTTATAATGATGTCACAATAAGGAAACCTGTATAGAACCAATGTGGCTTCACCCACTAGATCAGTTGAATTAGCCAGCAGACTTCGTCTGAGGGAGGGATCTGTATCTACTGTCCGAGGCCAGCAACAGCTTATGTACATAATAGTGACCCTAAACAGCTCTTAAACGGCTCGTTCTGAAAAAGACTGAAACTGGAAATCTTTATGTGAGCGTAATTTTGTGTAAATAACTTTATTAACATATTCTATTATTATTCTATTTATTAACATATTCTAACTGAAAACTGTTAAAAAGTGGTATAAAAGTTACCCTTTTATAATCAGTACTTTGTTTTAAGAGTCAACACAGTAATTGCAAAACATAATATCACAATATTTCTTTGATATATCAATATTCCTTACCCCCTTAGTTTTATTTGCAGGACCCGCCCCCTATCTGGATTGCATGTGATGTGCATGGGATGTGTTTATTTATTCCCTTTATAATTGAATATCTAACACCTTTCTCTCTCTACCCAGTCGCTGTCTCTCCTCCCGCGACCCATACTGCATCTGGCTGAAAACAGGAAGTTGTGCGGACCTGTTACCAGGATTTAAGTGAGTAATTTTACATTCTCTAAGAGAATACTCACACAGGGATGTGCTCCATGTTTCTCAGACACTAGAGGGAGCCATTGAATAGGTTTATATGGAGAATTTCAGCAAAAGTGTAGTTTATAAAACTGAAATTGCCTCAACTCAGATCTGTATCATCTTTTAGTACCGCAGACGAATTCTAAACAAGCTCTAAACTCCAGTTATAAAGCTTTAAAACTAGTTCTAACTGGTGATAAGTGCTTTTATCTCTAGTATTAAAGTGTCTCCAGCATCAGCTCAACAACCAATCAGCTTACAGTAGCAGTAATTCTGGCTCTTTCACCCAAAAAATGTTTTTTTTTTTGTTAAGAAATGGAAATATACAGGCAGATTTTCATTGCCGTTTTAGTCAAATACCTTATTGTATTTAATAAAGTTAAAGTATTATCTCAGACAGGTTAAACAGTTTATTACTCATCCGATTAAGAAATAGATCAAGATTTGATAATATTTAGTGTGAGTTTGGAACTAAAGAAAAGAGTCGTGAGCAGAAAGTGTAAAGCTTTACTCACACAGTGTCTGTGGGTTAATCTTAGATCAGTTTATTTAGATTTCTCTGTGTTTATTCTGTGTTTTTAGAGCAGGATTTGAGCAGGATATCGACGGTAAACAAACACCATCCCTGGACTCCTGTAACGGTGAGTTATTACTGTGTTTTTACACATTTATTACAAACACTTTAGGAATTATTTTATACTGTAGTTTTAGAAATTCACTTATTAATAGTAAATCTGAAGGTGTTTATAAAGAAATGTTAATCTATTAACCTACTAGTGGAAACGACTAATCTTACTGAAAGTTTAGTGATTTTACTGGTGATTTGGGGGCTGGTTATTGAAGAAAACTGGAAATTAAATAGTACTTGGAATAGGAAAAACTGGTAATTGGAGAATCTTAGAGAAATTGGGATTAGGGGTTTATGATTGAGGAGATTGGGAAATCTGGTGAGTTGAATATCTTTGGGGATTGATAGAATTGAGAACTAGAAACTGGGAAATTGGGGAGAATTTGGGAATGTTGAGAATTGTGAATTAAAGAGAACTGGGACTTGGGAAACTCTGGGATTTGGGGACTAGGTACTCTGGGAGTGGGTGCTGTGGGTTATTGGAAACTGGAGATTATCTGGATTTGAGTATTGGGTGGAACTGGGATATTAGAGGTAGTATTGATTGGGAAAAGTAGGGATTAGGAGACTTGAGACGAATTGTAGGTATGATAAAACGTTGGTCTTTGTGGAGAACTGGTGATTGATAGAATTGAGAACTAGGAACTGGTAAATTGGGGAGATTTTGGGCTTGAGAAATTCTTAAAGATCTTATTGGTTTATTTTTAAAATACAAATTTTGGGAAAATCACCAGAATGTGCTCAGTGTCCTCGTGCTATTAGCATAGCCGTCATTTAGCTGTTTTTTTATGGTTTGGCTATTTCTATGCTAAAAACTCAGTCCAGTTATTTTCACTCATGTTACTCAAGTAACGGGTGAGTTTCTAGTAACAGCAGTGAGTTTCTAGTAACAGCAGTGAGTTTCTAGTAACAGCAGTGAGTTTCTAGTAACAGCAGTGAGTTTCTAGTAACGGGTGAGTTTCTAGTAACAGCAGTGAGTTTCTAGTAACGGGTGAGTTTCTAGTAACAGCAGTGAGTTTCTAGTAACGGGTGAGTTTCTAGTAACAGCAGTGAGTTTCTAGTAACGGGTGAGTTTCTAGTAACAGCAGTGAGTTTCTAGTAACGGGTGAGTTTCTAGTAACAGCAGTGAGTTTCTAGTAACAGGGGTGAGTTTCTAGTAACAGCAGTGAGTTTCTAGTAACGGGTGAGTTTCTAATAACAGCAGTGAGTTTCTAGTAACGGGTGAGTTTCTAGTAACAGGAGTGAGTTTCTAGTAACAGGGGTGAGTTTCTACTAACAGGAGTGAGTTTCTAGTAACAGGGGTGAGTTTCTAGTGACAGGGGTGAGTTTCTAGTAACAGGAGTGAGTTTCTAGTAACAGGAGTGAGTTTCTAGTAACAGGGGTGAGTTTCTAGTAACAGGAGTGAGTTTCTAGTGACAGGGGTGAGTTTCTAGTGACAGGGGTGAGTTTCTAGTAACAGGAGTGAGTTTCTAGTAACAGGAGTGAGTTTCTAGTGACAGGGGTGAGTTTCTAGTAACAGGAGTGAGTTTCTAGTAACAGGAGTGAGTTTCTAGTAACAGGAATGAGGTCCAGTAACAGGAGTGAATATTTTGACATAAATATCAATCATTTGAACATGTAGTCAACAATTTCTTTAAAATAAAGACTTTCTTTAGAAAATCAAAGGAATTCTTGGACTTGCTTTTAAACATGATTTTTAAATGTTACATGAGTTTTGTAAATATCTTCAGATTAGAAACCTTGTAGTTAAATATATGTGTTATTACATTCAGAGACGGAAAAAAAAATAAAAAATAAGTTTAAATTGGAAGAAATACAACAAGCAAATGGCCCCCATTCAGTGGAATGATCGGTAAACCGAATTAATTTTACCTGTAATTTTTTTTTTGTTTTTAATTGTTAATTTTATGCAGTCGTCTGAATCGCTGTTGTGCTGGTGCTCGTCTGTGCAGTCCCTCATTAACACATTCATATTTACTGTGTTTTTCTGTTTGTTTTAAAGATTTAATTTCAGAGGCAGGAAATCATAACTCAGAAACTGATTCAACACTTGGTTAGTATCATTTCCTGTTCTGAATTTAATATAAATTCTGTGATTATTGGTCACTTTGATCAAATACAGCAGTTTTGATATCTCATTAGAATTAATGTAAAAAATGTGATTTATAACTTGAATTATATAAATTTAACCAATTTTACAGTGGAGAATCAGGATCTATCCATTCATCCATTGGTCCATCTACAGTGGTGTGAAAAAGTATTTGCCCCTTATTGCTTTTGCATTTTTGTACTTAAATACGTAATTTTTTCAGATTATTCCGGTGATTGTTTAGGAAAGTTTGTGTTCTGTTACGTGTGGATTAAAACCTCAAGCTCAGGAGTACTTGGGTTCTGCAGCAGGACAGGTCCTCTGTGATTTTAGTCCCGTCCGGACGCACATCTCTGAGTTTCGTCTCCTCGCCTTTAATACAATTGATATTTGTCCACTGCCGCGCGCCGTAGTTACACTTTGGGCGGGCAACAGTTTCCATGGAGATCCACGTTAAAAAAACACAACAGCGAGTGGAAATGGAGGAGCTACTGAACTCCACGATGAGGTCATGTGACCGAGAAAAAAAATCCTAAAAACTCACTGATTCTCCTGTTTTACAATTGCAGTCCGGATGCAGGAGTTTTATTACTAAAGAGTAGAAGAGTGAAATATTTTATACAGACGACAAAAAGCAAAAGCAAAAGAAATCTGTAGGGGGCAAATACTTTTTTACGACACTGTACATCTGTATATATGTATATATATATTGTATAATTCGTTTTTTTTTTTTGTTTAATAAGTTCACATCCCCAATACTGTGTGTGATTTTCTGCTGTTTAGCTTTGTGCATATTTTAAATGTGTGTCTCTGGTTGGTTCTTGCTCAGGTGTTATTATTATTAACCCCGCCCCTGTCTCCGCCCCTCTTCAGGTGTGTCGAACATGTCGGGTGTCTCGGCATCTGAGAGCTCAGGTGTTCACTACACGCTGCTGATGGCGTGTGTGCTGGTGGCGTTTGTTTGCGGCGCGTTTCTCTCGGCACTGATGGTTTCCTGTTACTGCGGCCAGACGGCGGCGTCGGACCCGCAGACCAAACTCAGCCTGGCCAAACTCAGCGACCTGCTGGAGCCGCGAGCCCCCGGAGCCTCCCAGCAGATCTACTGCTCCTTCCTGTCCAAACCCTCGCAACAGGAAGTGCCCGGCTCCACCGCGGCGCCCCCTAGAGGAGACCAGGACACGCAGCAACGGTCCACCGTGCCTACGCCCGAGACTACCCCACAACTAACCAACAACAAACACCATCAAAACCAGACCTGCAGCAACAACGTTCCAACCCAGCAGGTCTTCCCTTTCACTCAGAACATCAGTGATACCCAATCAGGAGCTGAACTGTCTCTTTCCAACAACCAATCAGCTTCCCCGTTCATGTCCCTGTCACGTTCGATCCATTTCCAGTCTCCAGTCGATTGGCAAAATCAAGGTACAATGGCGGTTGCAGATATGGACAAGTATCTCCAACACTTGCATCAGGAGATTACCAGCTGCAAATCCACGGAAGGAGACGGAATAGCCGCTGTGTCCTCAGTGTCCCCAACGCTACCAGAAGCTACCGTCCCCACGTGCTGTTCGGTCCCTTCTTTTTACAGTTCTTACGGTTCATCATCAACAATTCTTCCGCAAGACCACGAACCTCCGGTAAAGTCTGAACCATTACAACCGGTGGAACCTGTAGAACCAGTAGAATCAGCGCGTCCGGAGAGCCTCGGACGGCGTCCCTCTCAGCGGCTAAAGCTAATAAAACTTGGCACCGGCTGTGCTGCCGTGTCCCGCCAGCACAGCTACAACCAGCGGAGGGCGCTGCAGCACAGGCTGGTGCACATCAGCCCCGACAGGAACGCCGCCAGTACCAAAGCAGACCAGCTGGGCCACGGTAACGGGACTGATGCCACGGACTGCAGACTGCTGCTTCCCGGCGGTTCGTGTCTCACGCGGCAACACAGCTACAGCGAGCAGCCGCACACGCAACTGCACACGCAGCGCGCCGCCATCATACGCCGAACAGCTTCCCTCAAACCACACTCACCCCAGACCAGCCCACCCAGAGTGTTCCCGCCCCCTACCGTCCCCACGGGAACACGCGACACCACCGACTACTGACTCTACTAATGATATATATATATATATACAGCTCTGTAAAAAATAAGAGATTTTTAACTTTATAAATGAAGAGTTTCTTTGATTTTACCAAATTGAAAACCTCTGGAATATAATCAAGAGGAAGATGGATGATCACAAACCATCAAACCACCAAACTGAACTGCTTGAATTTTTACACCAGGAGTAAAGCAGCATAAAGTTATCCAAAAGCAGTGTGTAAGACTGGTGGAGGAGAACATGATGCCAAGATGCATGAAAACTAAAACTGTGATTAAAAACCAGGGTTATTCCACCAAATATTGATTCTGAAAGCTCTGCATCGTTTTTGTTATTTCAGCCATTTCTTATTTTCTAGAAAAAAAATAAAGAGAGCACTTCAATTTCTGAATCAGTTTCTCTGATTTTGCTATTTATAGGTTTATGTTTGAGTAAAATGAACATTGTTGTTTTATACTATAAACTACAGACAACATTTCTCCCAAATTCCAAATAAAAATATTCTCATTTAGAGCATTTATTTACAGAAAATGAGAAATATCTGAAATAACAAAAAAGATGCAGAGCTTTCAGACCTCAAATAATGCAAAGAAAACAAGTTCATATTCATAAAGTTTTAAGAGTTCAGAAATAATCAATAATTGGTGGAATAATCTCTGCATCATGTTCTCCTCCACCAGTCTTACACACTGCTTTTGGATAACTTTATGCTGCTTTACTCCTGGTGCAAAAATTCAAGCAGTTCAGTTTGGTGGTTTGATGGTTTGTGATCATCCATCTTCCTCTTGATTATATTCCAGAGATTTTTAATTTGGTAAAATCAAAGAAACTCATCTTAGGTAGAAGTCTCTTATTTTTTTCAGAGCTGTAAATATGGTACTAACTGTCTGCATTGCTTACATACACACGCAAATACAATATTCTGATTTTTTTTTCTTCTTTTTTATTTTTAATCAATTTTAAGGACCAAAAGCATAGTGATCTGACTCTTTTAAACTTAATTACGCTGTAATGACTGTTAAATAACTGTAATATATAAAGAGTGAAATATAAAAAGTACCTTATTTTATTTTATTTTATTTACGGATAAAGCTATATCTGTGCATTGTGGACACTTTGTGTTTTCTGAAAGCAAAAAACACTGATTAACCCTTTAAACTTTAAAAC
Source organism: Astyanax mexicanus (assembly GCF_023375975.1). NCBI lineage: Eukaryota > Metazoa > Chordata > Actinopteri > Characiformes > Acestrorhamphidae > Astyanax > Astyanax mexicanus. The sequence goes on from NW_026040041.1 coordinate 1,176,877, forward strand.
ATACGTAAAATATACAGTATTTAGATCTTCTCAGGACTTAAAAACTGACATTTATCATTTTCTCATGATTTAAATGTGTTTATCTGTCTGTCTATCATTCAGTTCACTGTTATTGATTGATCGGTATATTTATTGATTGGTTTATAAATAAATAAAAATGTAAAAAATGTAATTTATAAGCCTCCAAACAGAGAAAAAAGAGAGATTAATGTGTTTAGCCGTGATCATAAATCAGTTGAGATTAAAGACCTGCAGAGAACAGCTATGCTGAGGTCATGTGATGAACTATGCACTGTACAGTATTTTACTGATTTTAATGTTTATAAAACACTTGTTTTACATCGTAAAGGGCTGATATTTGTATATATTTGTAGTTTGTCCCAGTGACTGAATTAGAGAGTGGGAATTCACTGTGTTAGCATTAGCATTAGCATTAGCATTAGTGTGACAGAGTGTGTGGTTCACGGTGTGTTCGTGGGTTAAAATTAGAGAATTACTGAATTTTCATCAACCGTCGACTGAAAAGAGCATTTATATTGAACAATGATGGACTAATCTATTCTAGGTCATACTGTGTGATTAGTTCGTGTCTCTTTTGGAATTGTAAAATATCCACTGTCCATTGTTCAATAAATATTTTTAATTTCAGTTCATTTCATTGTACTTCTTTGTAGTTCATTTGATTGTGGCTATTCTATTAAAAGCAAGATAAAACTAAGTTTAGGTTGTTTAATTTAAACAATAATGAAAAACAAATACAAACTATGCTTCATTTTGTTTGGCTTCAGTTTAGTTTTTGTCCAAAAATGTACATTTTAGTTTTACCTTCTAGTTAAAATTGTTGTCTGTGACCCTTATGACCCCTATTTGCACTTTAAGGCATGGAATTGTGGCTGCCCCCCCCCAAACCCACTGTTGAGTCTGCCAGTGGTGCTGGTGTTGTGCTGAATTCAGCACCCCGCCAGGAAAAGCACCCTCTCTCGTGAACGTGCACCCATGTCTTCTTGGCTTTAACTATTTTTTAGAAAATGGAAATACCCAAGATGCTGTTCTAATCTACACTGACTCTTAAGAAATAAAGAAAAACAAACTTCACCTCCAGTCTATCCTGGTGGGGGTGCTGAATTCAGTACCATAGTAGTGCCGAAATCTGCACTCCCGCCATGCAAAGCACCCTCTCTCATCTTCTTGATAAAAGCTAAAATAATCTTACTTACAAATACACTTAGAAATACTTACTTAGAAATACGCTCCTGAGAAGGGGTGCTTTTCCTGGCAGGGGTGCAGAATTTGGCACAACATCGGATCCCCAGCTCTGATACTGTATGTCAGCTAACAAATGTTAGAGCTAAGATTCTCTACCCGAGCCCGACCCAGGCCGGGCTCAAGAAAATAGTCTGTGATGTAGGCGTCTGTTTTTAATAATCACAATAATCGTGATAATCACAATATAGCAAAGTAACAAATCAAACTTTATTAATATTATTAATATAGGCTATATGCTTAAAATAAAATAAAAAACTGTTTGTTCAGAAAGTGTTTTATATTCTTAGACAGTGTTAATTATTTTAGAATAGACGGAAAGATCTGTTCTTGAATAATAGGTCTATGCTTCTTGAGTGTTGCAATGTAAATTAACATCATTCTGAACAGATTTCGCTCATTTAAACAGCCCTAAAAATGTATTTAAAAAGCTCAGTTTTAACACTCTACTTACTAAAATAATGTGGGGTTTAAATCAGGCTCGGGTACCGACCAGCATCACAATGGGAGTAGTCAGTAAAGAGAGTAAAGTAGGACGTATCAAACGTTACAGGTGTGTAATTCGTTATTACATGATGAAAGAATCACTCGTACAATCAAGGGGTACACTGGTTTATTGCATGCTACATCCAGTTTTTATATTATGTAAATATCTCCATCCTTGGGGTGGAGATGCACAATTAACACAGTTTACAAAACTTTAATACACTGTGATGAACATGATTTCAACATGCAATAAATGTGATTTTTATATATAAGTGATTATTAGCTGTGGTTATAGAACAGTGTTTCTCAAACTTTTCCATTTAATCCATTTAAAGACCAACTTTTATCCCCCTTCCCAAAAAAATAATCTTACAAAATTAACTAAGTTTAACTTTGTTGAAATGCCATAAAAACCATGTGTGAGACAGTTCCTGAGTCAGCACCCTCACTTAAGAGGGGGATGTGCCCTGTTTAAGGGATCTATAGTGCACCGGTCGATTACGCACCACACAGCTGGACTTAGGCCGTATCTGTGTGTCTTTGGTATTGTGATGGCACAAAAAAATATGCCGTGCGAAACTTGAAACGCAAAGCAAAAGGCATTTACTGATTGTCTTAATTAATTGCGTGTGTGTTTTGAGTGTAAAATGAAAAAAAAAAAAACAATCAGTGTGCCAGTTGTCATTCCCTTTAAGAGGCAGGTGAGCTGACTTTGGCATGTTCGTATCTTAACAGTGCGGTGCTTTTGTGCGTCTCAGCAGAGGATACTGTGCTGCTCATTCATGCTGCAAAGATACACCAGCAGCTCAATTAGGGAAAAAGTACCTTTATTTTTTTATTCTATATATTTTTGTGTTGAGTTATAAGTTGGATTTGTGCTCTGCAGTGCGTCCGTGTGTGATTAACGAGTGTAAATGCGTCAGGCCGGCAGGGTATGCATGACGCACCTATAGGATTGGACAGTTGACTGTTGTCAGGGTTTTAATCAGTCGATGGTGCACCTGTTTTTCTGCCGCCAAGATAGAAACACTCCAGAAATGTACCTAAACACACCTCATTTCCAGAACACCATGCCCATCAATGTAGATATTCCTAAACTATTTTAATGGTGCAGGCGCAAGGCGTGAAAATAGACTGTTAATGGCATGTAAGATAGCAAAGAGCATCACAATGGGTCTTGCATAGGGTGTTTGATAGAGGCCGGTATGTCACACAGAGCCCATATGGTCATCTTAGAATATTTTTGGGTATAAATGCATGCATGTAAGTCATTTATATATGATAAGAAATTTGATCTTGCATGCAGTGGCCCCTGGCCTAAACCTGTATAAATGGGGGTAGGTGGAAGGAAGCCGGGGACAAAGAGCATGGGATGTCAAATTTGGCTGAAAATATCTTGACTTGCAACTGAAGACGTGTCCACAGAGACTTTCCTTCATCTGCGCCTGTACTGCAACCATAATGGTGACTTTAAAGGGGACATGAAACATTTCAGTTTATACAAGTTTTCTAAGGGATTAAATATAATGGAATTTATTTGGGGGGGAATTTTTTTATATAAAATGTTTACACACTAAATTATAATATATTTATGTTTGTTATGTTTGAGCTAGGGCGCCGCCATGTTGCCCGTGCAGCGCTGGTGACGTCACGAGGTTGGTTGGTTTAAGATCCCAGGCATATAGCTAGAGGAAAAGAGCTTATAGTTTGTGGAGATTATGGATGAAGATGAAGCTGAACTAGGCTAACATGGAGCATTTACTCAGAGATCTTTCCTGTATAAACCTGAGCAGAACTTTTCAGATGCTTTTCTGAGAGCGAGACGTTTTGGGAGTGTTTATTCTCTCTCTACATGGAGCCGTGCTGAAACCCTGCAGCGCGACCACAGCAGGTACTACCATCCAGTTAACCAGCTAGTTTATATACATTTAGCTATTTAACATGTAAAGTCCAGAGTTCATTACGACTGAATGAAACGAACATGATTTAAGTGGATATTTAAACATCCAGGCGCTGTTTGGTTGATAAACCGTTCAGTTTAGAAGTTAGAATGCTTACTGGGTAGCTAGCTTCATCTAGTTAGTGTTAGCTAGTTAGCTAGCGTTGGCTAGCTATGGTAAGATAGCTAGCTAAGTAGCTAACTGTAATGGCTATTTTGTGATCCTATTGTTTTCCTATTGATAACCACTGGTGGCCAAGCTGGAGAGGTTGACTCAAACATCCAAGTAAATAGGGTCCAGATAAATGTTGTCCAAAAATATTGAGAGATTTAATGAAAGTAAAATATGATACAAAACTCTGAAGTTATATAAAGTCCATATAAAGCAGGATTGCTAAGATAAAGATATAGATAAAGATATAGATAAAGATTCTTTGGCTTGGTAGTATGGCTCGGTTGTTAGGTCAAAGACCATCACTTCCTGCTCTGGCCAAACCTTCTCAGGTAACATCACCTGTAGATAAAGGATAGATGGGTGGCCCCTTTGGCCACAAGAGGGAGACAGAAATGGGCTGGCACAACACAAAAGAAAAAGAAAAGAGATATCAGAAAAAACTCAAATGTGGGTTTTGGCTCCTACAAATCCGGCCCCTAATTGTTTTAGGATTAACATAAAACAAATACCAATTCTTTATAAGGAGCCAATAAATTAAACAATAAAGAAAGACATACTTTACATGTTCTGATTTGGTCACTAGGTCCCGTCTTCCAAGAGCAGGTACAGTTTAGTAATTGGCCTCTCTAGAACGCCAGTTTTTGTTTTGAGTTTTACTGACCGGACCAATCCTTCTGCATCAGGCTTTGTCTCAAGGATTCTTGCAAGAGGCCATGAAGATCTTGGGGAGGTAGGGTCAACAATCACCACAACATCTCCTGTCCTGAGGTTTTCTCTTTCTTTGGACCATTTTTCTCTTTTTTGCATCAGTGCCAAGTATTCGTGCGTCCATCGTTTCCAAAACAAGTCTGCCAGATACTGCACTTGTTTCCACCGGCGCCTGGTGTCAGTACTAGAGAACTCACCGGGAGGGAGCACAGGCTGAGTGTTGATTAAGAGGATGTGATTTGGGGTAAGTCAAAAGGGTCAGAGGAGGCTGTTGTGATTGGGCGGTTGTTGAGGATAGCCTCGACCTCACAAAACAACGTCTGGAGACCTTCATCCGTCAGGGTTTGATGGTGTGTGAGGGCATTCAGGACCCGTCTCACTGACCTGATCAGTCTCTCCCACTCCCCACCATGGTGAGATGCTCCTGGGGGGTTGAAGGTCCAGCTTATGCCTCTCTTCAGCAGGGTACCTTGGATCTTCTTGTCATTGAGACTGGACAAAGCCTGTTTCATTTCTTTGTTAGCACCAACTAGATTGGTGCCGTTGTCTGACCAGATGTGCTGTACCTGGCCTCGTCTGCATACAAATCGTCTTATCGCATGGATGCAGGAATCCGTGTCGAGAGTGTATGCTATTTCAAGATGGATGGCTCTGCAAGACAAACAGGTGAATATCACACCGTATCTTTTCACTAAACTTCTGCCTCTCCTGGTTACTATTGGACCAAAATAATCCATACCAACATTGGTGAATGGGGGAAGGTTAGGCTTGGTTCTCTCATGTGGCAAATTTGCCATCTTTTGTTCAGCTGTTTTGGTTTCTAAGCGTCTGCAGGTCACACATTTTGTGATTACCTTTCTCGCCTCACTGTTTGCACTAAGAATCCAGTACTTTCTTCTCATTTGGCTGAGGATGTAGTTTCTGCCACAGTGTCCATACTTTTCATGTATATGTTTGAGTAGGAGACTGGAGATGTGAGACTGATTTGGTAGAATGATGGGATGCTTCATTGTGTCTGACATGGCTGCTCTGGACAATCGTCCTCCTACTCTGAGCAGCCCGTCTTTCAGGATAGGGTCTAGTCTATAAAGTTTGCTACGTTTTGGAACACAAGGGGACATTGTTGCCAACTTTTCCAATTCAACTGGGAATGCTTGTCTTTGAGTGAATGATAACACTGCTCTCTCAGCCCTTTCCATGTCATCTAGTGATATTATTTGACTACCTAGCTTTAATCTGAGGGCTTGCAACTGAGATGTTGTATTCTGTTGGCGAGAACGGGTGATTACAGCAGTGGCCAATTGTCGTCTTTTTGCAGCCAATGCCAGCTGACTATCTCCAAATTTCTGGTACCAGGCAATAGCTTTCATCAGCCTGCTCCAATCTGAGAAGTAAGAGAGAAGCTTGTTAGATGGATTTGATTGATCTTGAATGACTGCACTGCATACAATGGAACGCTTGACCTCTGGATCGTCGTGTGATAAAGGTTCTGAGTCAATGTTCATTGTGGGCCAGGTGTGATTCTGTTCCCAGAGAAATTGAGGACCTCTAAGCCAACGCTTATTGTCCAAGAATTTCTTTGCACTGAGCCCCCTGGAGGCATCATCCGCTGGGTTGTGTTTACTCTCAATGAACTTCCATTGCTGAATGCTGGGTCTTGTTCAATGTTCCCATCTCTCCACCACAAGAATCACAGAAAATCTGTGTCTGACTTGGTTACCCTGACTTGATGGAACATAGATTTAATGAACGATGGTATACTCCATGATGCGGTATATACCAGGTTCGTCCTTTCATTCCTTCCAGCTCTTTCTTCGGGACCACTTCAGCATATCCTTGAGCTATGACATCGTTCAGGAATGTGGTGTACTCATCACGGAACACTTCATTTTTCTTTAGTTTCCTTTTCAGGCTTTGGAGGCGCTGTAGGGCAATGGGACGATTATTGGGCAGTTTGACATTATCGTCCTTAAAGGGTAAATCTAGTGTATAGTGGCCATCTATGAGTGACACAGAGTTGTTTGCAATATCAAGAAACCTTTTGTCCTCAATGGAGTGCTCACGCTTTTCGTCAACAGTCCTTTCATTAAATTCATGATTATATTGACTTAACAACTTCTCCAAATTTGCAACAGAGATCCTGTTTACTGCTGCAGATTGGTAATCATCATCAATAGAGGACTTGCCATGTCTTAAGGGCCCATTGACAACCCATCCCACTAGGGTCTTTATGGCATAAGGTCCCTCTCCCTGACTGTTTACTATGTCCCAGGGCTCTATTAACTTTGAAGCATTGGTTCCTAACAGCAATTCAATACTGCTGTCTATCACTGAAATGTTGACCTTTTCCAGGTATGGCCATCTAGAGAGATCTTGCTTTGTGGGGATATGTTCAGAGGTTACAGGCATCTCTTTTTGTGTGAACACATCAGGTAATGGAATGAAATTGTTTTCTTCAAGACCAGAAATTTCTAAGCCTGAAATCACATAAGTAGGCACAGATGTCTCGTGACTCATTGTTTGTAGCAATACGTTTGTTTTCCTTCCCTGAATATTCAGCCGTGTCATGAGTCTCTCGGTACAAAAAGTAGCTGTGCTACCTGGGTCAATGAATGCATACGCTGTTATGACCTTGTCCCCTCTACCTGCTTTTACCTTCACAGGGAGCACTGAGAGCACGTTACCGGCCCCTGTACCGGCCCCAATGTGCCCACACTCCTTAGGCTGCGCATCAGCAGGATGTACGTCTTCAGACGTGTCAGACCTTTGTTGTTGTTGTGGCTTTTGTTTTGTGTCAATGTGCAGGACACTTGGGTGCTGTTTGGAACATACTGTGCAGGTAAGTCTTTGTTTACAGTGTTTGCTGAGGTGACCTTGGTGTAGACAGCCAAAGCAGATCCCTTTTGTCTTTAAGAAGTCTATCTTCTCTCTGTGTCTCTTTTTCATGAGTGCATCACAGCAGTCCAGTGTATGATTAGAGCTACACATAGGGCAAGACCCTTGCATGGCATTAAGCTTTGAAATTTGGGCTGGGTTGGGGGGAGGAGGCAGTGATAGTAGTGGCACCACTGACCACTGACAAAAGTGGCACCGGTGGACTTGGACGGCTTAGAGGTATTGGGAAATTTACTTGTCGCCCTTGTAGGCCTATCCTGAATGTCTCCATACACTGGATCAGTAATCACTCTCAATTTCCTTTCAAGAAATGTAACAAGATCAGGGAATTGGAATTCACACACATAAGAGCGCCAGCGCTCTCTGAATTTATATGGGAGCTTCATGATTAAGACCCTCAGGTTGGAGGACAAGTTAATTTCCTGTGAATATTTCATTTCTAGCATTGCATTACAATAACTCCTCAAAAATAACACAAAGGCTTGTAGTGCCTGTGTGTCCTCAGTTTTAATGACAGGCCAGTCTAGTGCCTTTTTCAAGTAGGCAGAGCAAATCTTGAATTCGTCCCCATAGTGTTCCTGCAGCAAAGCCTTTGCCCTTTCATAGCCTGTGTTTGAGCTCATGTGAAGACAACTCCTCACAAGGTCTCGAGGGTACCCACTTGTGTACTGATCAAGAAAGTACAGCCTATCTGCACTATTGTCAGTTTTAAGCTCGATCATATGCTCAAAAGCCCTGATGAATGGCCTATACAGCAGAACATCTCCATTGAAGACTGGGACTTCTCTTTGAGGAAGTTTTGACTGTTGTTGTTGCTTTACAAGAATGGATGTTATGTCATTTTGACGCTGTAGAATATTTGCAAGTCCATTATCACCATCATGCCGTGGAGGCGCTATGGGTTGGTTAGATGTGCTTGTCGATTTGGAGAGGTTGCTCTTTCTTGACTCAAGAGGACTTGAGGTGGTCTTTCTACTCTCTAAACTCTCTCCCTCTCCTACCAAGACAGACTGAAAGTGAACCCCATCCTTTGGGCGAATGCTTGGGGTTTGCATTATTGAAAGAGCTTGGGCAACTTTATCTAATGAGAGGAACTCACTCTCTTCTGTAGCACTTTTCATTGTCATTTCAGCAAGGTAAGCATTCATTAGATCTTTACCTTCACTCTGAAGTGTTTCCTCTGGTAGCTTCACATGCGTGCCTGTTGCTGGTGTGACTGTGATTGGACTCCTTGGCAGCTCCTCACTGGGTGGTTTCACTGTTGGACTGGACACCAAGACTCCTTGTTGTTGCTCAGCAGACTTGAGAACTGCCAGTTTGGATGTTGAGACGGCCAACTGTGTTCTCAGCTCAAGAGCATCACGTTTCTGCTTTAATGCTCGCATTTCTCTCTGTAGTGCACTCTCCCGTTCCTCCAATTCATGCATTTCCTTCAATGCTGCAGCCTTGGCCATGAGTCCAGCTCTCTCAGCTTCCGCAACTATTCTTGCTGATGCCACTGTAGATGTCCTGGACCCACGGGACCTTTGAGAGACTTGTGAAATGCTGTCCTTGGCCGTTACCTCTACTTCCTCCTCCTTCTCCTCTTCTGGTTCGGATTTGGCAGTCTTGGAGGCACCAGCGAGCCACATGCTCTCAAACGTTCAGCAACTTGTGCTCCATAACTTCCATCCATATCTCTTTCCCATCCTGAATCCACAGGTTGTTTTTTCGAGTTGGCTCAGCTCACTGGATGGCATCCATGAGTTTGGAAGGGGTCTTTGACTTTTTGTAATGGCTATTTTGTGATCCTATTGTTTTCCTATTGATAACCACTGGTGGCCAAGCTGGAGAGGTTGACTCAAACATCCAAGTAAATAGGGTCCAGATAAATGTTGTCCAAAAATATTGAGAGATTTAATGAAAGTAAAATATGATACAAAACTCTGAAGTTATATAAAGTCCATATAAAGCAGGATTGCTAAGATAAATAAAGATTCTTTGGCTTGGTAGTATGGCTCGGTTGTTAGGTCAAAGACCATCACTTCCTGCTCTGGCCAAACCTTCTCAGGTAACATCACCTGTAGATAAAGGATAGATGAGTGGCCCCTTTGGCCACAAGAGGGAGACAGAAATGGGCTTGCACAACGAAAAAGAAAAGAGATATCAGAAAAAACTCAAATGTGGGTTTTGGCTCCTACACTAACGCTAGCTATGTTTTTTTTTAATTTTCATTTTATCTAGACTTTCAGTAACGGTACCTCTCGGTGCTCTGCTGGGTGAGCGCGGTGTTCTCGTTCCGTTCGGCTCACAGCTGCTGCTCTCGTAGTAAAGTTAGCCTCAGTGGGACGGTCTGTACATCTCAGCTGATCAGAGGAAAAATAAAAAACGGAGGAAAAAAGCCTCGGACTTCAGCTTATTTATCCGGCGCTAATGCTCCCGACTCAAACCCCTCTCCTTCACATAGTCCTGGTCTAGAAAGTGCTCGCCACTAACCCCTAGCCCTGCAGCTAACCGGAGGATTCTCACGCTTCAGCGCTGCGAGCCCCGCTGAAGGTATGAAAGTGAAAGTGAATATTTCTCATTCCTCACCCTATTAAATTTCACTACTCCCAGTATTACTACACACAGGGGCAATACAAAAGTGCCCCCCGCTCTGCATTGAGTTTTGGTTTGGATTTTATGATCTATTGAGGATCTAAATTACGGTATTCTCATAGATTATAGTAGTGAGGCGTTCGAGAACCAACCTCGTGACGTCACTTTCAGCGCTGGGACAAGATGGCGCTGCCCTTACTTAAAAAAATGACATTTAGATTGCTCATTATTTTAATTCCGCTTCACTGACAACTGTTAAACTTATAAAATTTGTTAGAGTGAAAATACATCTTGTGAATTATACTAAATACTTGAAGTGTTTCATGTCCCCTTTAAAGCAGTTTAATGTAAAAAAAAACGCAGTTTGATTACTATTTCCCATCATGCCACTGCTCTGTAGACAAAGTAGTAACTCTGATTAAAGACAAAGATACACATGGATAATATTTTGTGTAGTATAAGCTGATTTAGCTAGTTTGCAGGAGAATCATCCACTACGTTCCTGTTTTGTAGCATAGGGGCTCGCCTGACAAGACATGGTAAGAGATGGAAACCCAGGTCCTCTACATGGCCATACATAAGGCCTACTGGGTGCCAAGCAGAAGTCCTGTAATACTATTAATAATAATACAAATAACCCAATGCACCTACACAAAACAGTGCCATGCTCTACTTCCCTTGCTGGATTTCTTGCCGGAACATTTTTCCACATAGTCGTTGGCGGCGGTGACGATCTGTTTCAGAGCCTCCAGCATCAGGAGGTTTACTGACTCATTTAGAACGGTCTCCTCGTGGTAGTTTTTCAAAGGGAAAATGCAGTTCATAGGAACGCCTAACCTGTTACTGCACTCTTGCACCTGCACACACATTAAAACACGCCCACTTTATTATATTATCAGGTACGATGTAAGATAAAAGTCTTTAAAAGTGTTTTATAAGATCAAAGACTTACCTTTTCTTTGACCTTCTTGCTTTGGTAGACCTTGCTGAGATCGTCCTTTATCATGGGACAAGCCTCGTCCACTTTGGTCATGAAAACCATTTGAGGCATTCCTGCAGGACAGGAAGGAGACATTTGTGGACATTAGTGGACTCTTTCACTCCACCTTCTAGATCTGCATACGGGACATTCCAGGATTTTGGTACATTTCCTGTCCCACCACTTAAATTTCAAGTGTACATATCCAAAATATCTAAATGACTATTTTCTGTGAGAAATGTACTTGTTATAAGACAAACTGTAAAATTTGTTGGAAAAATAAGCTCCTTAGATATTATTCAAAAGACCGAATACCTTTGGACCACCTCAAAAAATGGCCGTTTTCTCTTGTTCCACACATTGGGTGACCAACTCCTTTGGCAAATTTAACAATTAAACTAAGCTCTAAATAAACGACTTCCTCTTGTATATTGTTGATCTGCATCTCCTTTACTTATGAAAACAACTTCTTTGGTCTACATTGTTTTGCATGTTACAGTTTTTATGCTGTAAAGTTGTGCCCACAACATGCGCTCAACCATAAGGAATTTTACCTGCAGAGAAAGAGTTAAAAATATTTAAAGTCTACTGGCACAAAGGAAGTGACATCACAAGGACATTTTCTGCCCACATGGCAAAACCAAGAGTAAGTGCTCTAACAATTTTCAAATTTGTCCAGCTTGTGTGTGTCTCTCAGTGAACTCAACCCTGTTACTCATACTGTAAGACTAATAATGAGTAGAGTCAAAATTTACTTTATATACTTATATAACCATGTTTGTCCTTGATCTTGTATACATAGCTAAATTTTACAGTTAGCATCTGTTCCTGGGGTAAACCACAACTTAGCCTAGATTTACAACCCTGTTACTCACAACCCTGTTACTGTAAGTTACCAAATATATTACATAATCTAATTAAAAAACTGCTTTGATACCTGAGCTTGACGAATCAAACTTTTTGATAGTCTGTTACCTGTATTTAATAAATATATGACTAAAAATGATCAAATTGAAGAACAAATTTTCAGAAGTGATCACCCCTGAAATGTACCAAAATCCTGGAAGGTCCCTTATCTCAACCTCTTCCTTCTGTAAGCTGCACAAAATTCATCTTCAAGCTGTTATCTCCATAATATTAACTATTCAGCGTCTGAGTAATTCACACAAAGCAATGCAGAATCTTTAGTTCAGCGTCGACCTAATATGGAAATAGCGGTAATAGTAATAATAAAAGCAATTCAAAATAATAATAATAAAATCTGAAAAAAAAAGCTTGCTGTAGTTGTAGTTGAACTCACCTAATGCGCTCGCCGCCGCTCTGACAGTCTTCATTTTATTAATGACGGAGTCGGACATTAGCTTGACTGTAGCCGCAGGTACAACGCTCACGAGACAGTGGATCATATCTCTGAGAGTGGGGTCCCTGATGTACCTCTTGTCCTCTTTAATCATTGCATGTGGCTGAAACTAAGCCAGAGAAACAGTAGCTGGTGACGTTATGTTTGTGTTTTAACATTTTTTATTACATACAGTCCCCTTTAAAAGTATTAGAACAGTGAGACCAATTCCATTATTTCTGCTGTAGACCGAAAACATTTGGGTTTAATGTAAAAAGATGAAAACTAAACTTTATTCTTTCCATCACACTGGTAAAAGTTCATCTTTGTCTCATCAGTCTATAATTAGTCCACAGACTTTTCTCTGTATCATATTTTTTGCACTTAAACTGCACTTAAAATTCTTTAATTTTCCCAAAAATCATCAGAGCTGCTTATAATCCGGTGCTCCTTATGTATAAATTTTATCAGTCAGGTATTAAGGAGCAGTAAAGACACTCCACTGAAGTACAGAGTTATACAGGAGATTCAGTTTAGTTCTCCAGCACCGAGACTGGAGCAGCATTAGCATTAAACGCTAAGCGCACTAAGCGCTAACTCTTTCACGGTGCAGAAGTGAGTATTATCAGCCTGTTGCCTGCTGCTAACCCTGGCTAGCACTGCTGGAGCAGCATTAGCATTATCTGCTAAGCGCTAACTCTTTTGCTGTTCAGAGGGGAGTATTATCGACCTATAGTCTGCTGCTAACAGCATTAGCTTTACCAGCTAAGCTCTAGCTTTTTGGCTGTTCAGAAGTCAGTATTATCGGCCTACAGCTTGCGCATTTACTGTGTTAAATCAAGCTATGTGGGACGAACCGCTAGCTAATATCACCCTGGCTAACCAGAACACTCAGGGTTCCTCAGAGTAGCGCTGTTGGGCGGCAGTAAGGCAGCATTAGGGTTAGATCGGGCCCAAAAAATCCAACCCGGCCCAGCCCGAGCCCGTGCACGTTCTGCCCAAGCCCGACCCAACCCAACCCAACCCAACCCAACCCGAACCATACACTGTCTGTTTCCGGGCTGATTGAATGAGGAGAAGAGAGAGAGAGAAAGAGAGAGAGAGACACAGAGAAAGAGAGAGAGACACAGAGAGAGAGAGAGAGAGAGAGAGAGACACAGAGAGAGAGAGAGAGAGAGACACAGAGAAAGAGAGAGAGAGACAGAGAGAGAGAGAGAGACAAAGAGAGAGAGAGAGATTTGCGTGTTCTGATGTGAGCTACTCACAGGTGAAGGTTCTCTTTTATCTCCTTGTGGTCATGTTCTAGTCCCATACATAATTCTGCAGTTTCTCAGTGTTTTCTGTCGTATTTTGTGGCTAGCGCGAGCGCTTACAACTAACACCGCGGACCGCGAGGTGCCGCCGCGCTTGTGCCGAATCCGACTCTCTGCTGAATCTGACTCCCGCTTCGCGGACAGAATCGGCACAACACCCCCACTGTAGAACTGCGGGAGTGAAAACAGCGCTTATAAATAAATTAGTTAATTTCACTTTCAGTTTTCGTTATTTTATTTAAAAATAAAAATATAATTAAAAAACAGACGCCTACATCTCAGACTATTTTCTGGAGCCCGAACCCGGCCCGAGGAATGTGGTGGGAAATCTCGGCCCAGGTCGGGTTCGGGCAGAGAATCTAAGCTCTATTTAGGGGTTATCTGCTAATGCTAATGCTGCTGCATCCAGCCTTATTGGAAATCTGGGAATCTTAAGTTTTCTGTAAATAAACAGAAGCACTTTTTATTCACTCAAATAAAGCATTTTTAGAAAAGAAATCTGTGTAGATTAAAAACCAGAGCTCGTCTGACTCGTCTGAAGAGTTACTGGTTTGTTTGCTGAATTAGAGGGGAAACATGATGACACCCCTGTTCCTTACTAGTGTTGCTTAAAATGTGCCTTATAAACCGATAAGCCTTATAGTGCGAAAAATATGGTACTCCTTGGTAAATTCCAGCCTGGCTTTCCTTATCTTCTGGTTAATACTGATTTTCATCTTCTGCTGAATCCTCTGTACTTGAATTCATGAAGTCTTTTTTCTGTGAGCATTAGATTGAGATATCTTCACTCCTGCTCTCTGGAGGTTGAGCTGATGTTACTAACTGTTATTTTAGGGTTTTTCTTTATAGAACTCACACTGTTTCTGTTTCATCATCTGCTGTGGTTTTCCTTGGTCTACCTGTTTCATCATCTGTTATTTAATACACCAGTGATGACTTTCTTCTTCAGGACATTCCAAACAGTTATTGTGGCAATGGTCAATATTTGTGCTCTAATGTTCTGATTGATTTTCCAGCTTCTCTCAGCCTTGCAACTGCTTGTTTTTTCTCCCATAAACTCTCATATCTCTCAGATTTTAATATTACTGGTTACTCCTCTAACTATAAATACTCAGTCTGAACAGATAAAATCCAAATCTGAAACTCAGTGCTTATTGTTTGAATAATTAATGTATCAGGACACACCTGGGCAACAAAATACACCTGACAGTCAAAAATGGGTGGGTTTAAACAGAAGGTGCTGAATCTTCTGAACTGTGTATCAGATCCAGATGTATAATTAATGTATCAGGACACACCTGGTCCTGATACATTCATGTATTGAAACACATTCAATACATTTGAGTATCATGCCACACTGGTTAATACTCCAGCAAAACTTGCCATTATTGTTCTCTACCGTCCTCCTGGACAAATGGGCGAATTCACGCATGAACTTGACATGCAACTGTCTTCTATCCCTGAGCAAGATTGTCCCATGCTCATTCTAGGGGATATGAACATCCACCATGACAGTACCAGCTTCACAGACTTCCTATCCCTCATGCAGTCTTTCGAACTGGAGCAGGTCCCCAGCCCTCCAACACATAAAGCTGGCAAACATCTAGACCTGATCTTCACTCGTAACTGTGACACCGACTCTCTAACTGTCACTCCTTTGCACGTCTCAAATCACTACTTTATGAAACTCAATGTTCATGTTTCAAATAAACCCACAGCTACTCCTACTATGGTCTCGTTCCGCCGAAATCTTCGAGATCTCTCAGCAGACCACTACTCCTCGCTGGTGACTGACAATATGCCTCCACCAGGCTCATTTTCATCACTCAATGTAAATGATGCCACTGACACTCTCTGCTCCACACTAAGCTCCTGTTTGGACAACCTCTGTCCTCTTACATCTCGAGCCATTAGCTCAAACAAACCGCAGCCATGGCTTAAAAATGACACACTCAGGGAACTATGCTCCAAACTCCGAGCTGCTGAAAGAAAATGGCAAAAAACCCAAAAACAAGCAGACCTAAAAAATTACCAACTGCTCCTGGCTTCTTTTTCAGCCAACCTCACTACTGCTAAAGCTGAATTTTATCACAATAAATTCTGCTCTCTCACAGACTCCCGGAAACTATTTGCTACATTTAAATCACTACTCAACCCTCTGCCTCCTCCTCCGGCTACATGCCTTACTGCTGAAACACTTGCCTCATTCTTTACTGGCAAAGTGGCGGCCATCAGCAACCAGTTTACTGATGCACAATGTAGCAGTCCTACTGCATCCTCTACTGCCCGGTGTCCCTCCACCGAAGGCGTTGCTTTCTCCTCGTTCACTCCTCTCACTGAGAACGAGACACTGGCTCTCCTAACGCGTAGCCGTCCTACTACGTGTCCGCTTGACCCAATTCCTTCAAACCTACTGCAAACTATCGCACCTGCAATCATTCCGGCTATCACTCACACCATCAATGCCTCTTTAACTTCTGGTGTATTCCCGACTGCTTTCAAACAAGCACATGTGACACCACTGCTTAAAAAGCCTTCTCTCAACCCCGCCCAGGTTGATAACTACAGACCGGTCTCACTGCTACCCTTTCTCTCTAAAACACTAGAAAGAGCTGTTTTAAATCAGGTCTCTGGCTTCCTCTCCCAGAATGACCTTCTGGACCAGAACCAATCTGGGTTCAAAAAAGGACACTCTACCGAGACGGCTCTGTTGTCTGTGACTGAAGCGTTGAAAACTGCCAGAGCTGCAGGTCAGTCCTCAGTGCTCATTCTGCTGGACCTCTCGGCCGCATTTGACACAGTCAACCATGACTTCCTCCTAACTATACTCTCAAACATGGGGATCGCAGACAATGTGCTGTCATGGTTCAGATCATACCTCACTAGGCGCTCGTTCAAGGTGTCTTGGCAAGGACAGCTGTCCTCAGCCCACTCCTTATCCACTGGGGTTCCCCAAGGTTGGGTACTGGGACCCCTTCTCTTCTCCATATACACCACCTCTCTTGGTCAGGTTATCCGCTCACACGGATTTTCCTACCATTGCTTTGCGGATGACACCCAGCTATACCTGTCGTTCTCACCTGAAGATCACTCAATCTCTGCACGGATATCGCAGTGTCTCTCTGACATATCCTCATGGATGAAGGAGCATCACCTTCAATTAAATCTCTCAAAGACTGAACTTCTGGTTATACCAGCAAAACCATCTTTTTAACACAAATTCTCTATAAGCATCGACTCTCTCTCTCTCTCTCGCCGACAAAGGTTGCTAGGAACCTGGGTGTTCTGGTTGATGACCAACTCTCCTTCACGCACCATGTGGCCTCAGTTGCTCGGTCCTGCCGCTTTGCGCTCTATAACATCCGAAAAATTAGACCGTTCTTGACGCAACAGGCCACCCAACTCCTGGTGCAAGCGGTCGTCATCTCACGCCTCGACTACTGCAATGCCCTGCTAACTGGCCTCCCGGCCTGTGTAGTAAAACCACCCCAAATGCAGAATGCAGCAGCACGTCTGGTCTTCAACCAGCCAAAACGGGCACATGTCACCCCGCTGCTCATTGAGCTCCATTGGCTACCAGTTGATGCTCGCATCAAATTCAAAGCTCTTACAATTGCCTACAAGGTGACGACAGAACAGCTCCTTCCTACCTGCACTCGCTCCTGAAGGCTTACGCTACCTCCCGGCCGCTGCGCTCCTCCAGTGAACGTCGCCTCGCTTTGCCAAACATTCACACAAAGCAATCCACACTGTTCTCATACAGAGTTCCCCAATGGTGGAACAAACTACCTTCCACTACCAGATCAGGAGAATCTCTCGCTATCTTTAAGAAACTCCTGAAGACAGAGCTCTTCAAAGAGCTCTTACTCTCCTAACACCTCTAACTAACTACCTTCTACTACCAGATCAGGAGAATCTCTCACTATCTTTAATAAACTCCTGAAGACAGAGCTCTTCAAAGAGCTCTTACTCTCCTAACACCTCTAACTAACTACCTTCTACTACCAGATCAGGAGAATCTCTCGCTATCTTTAAGAAACTCCTGAAGACAGAGCTCTTCAAAGAGCACTTACTCTCCTAACACCTCTAACTAACTACCTTCTACTACCAGATCAGGAGAATCTCTCGCTATCTTTAATAAACTCCTGAAGACAGAGCTCTTCAAAGAGCTCTTACTCTCCTAACACCTCTAACTAACTACCTTCTACTACCAGATCAGGAGAATCTCTCACTATCTTTAAGAAACTCCTGAAGACAGAGCTCTTCAAAGAGCACTTACTCTCCTAACACCTCTAACACACTAACTACTTCTAACCTCATTTCCTTCTTCCCCTCCTTCACTCCTCTATCCTATTATTCCCCTTTGACCTCCTTTTATCCCTATCCAAATATGTTTTACCTTTAAACTTATTTTACATTGTACTTGACTATTGTAAGTCGCTTTGGACAAAAGCGTCTGCCAAATGTAATGTAATGTAATGTAATGTAAAAAATATCTGGAAATAAAAGCTGAAATGTTGATGTTGATCTTTTAATGTCAAACTCAAATGTTTTCAGTCTACAACAGAAATAAAAGTTTGGAGGGGAGTGCATATGAAAAAATGTTTTATTATTACAGTTTTTTTTTCAGTTGCTAAAACACAGTTTTCTAAACTAGGCTGTTTTTATCAAAATTCACAAAACCACCCAAAAAGTGGAGAAGAGGTTGGAATTACATTGTGAGCAAACTGAAACCATATCTCGATCAGATTAGGACCGATAGTGTTTTACGAGTGTGCGTGTGTGTGTGTGTGTGTGTGTGTTTTGCAAAAATGTTAATCTTACTTCATAGTCTTCTGGTATGTGTCCCTTTAAAGCGCTGATGATGTCATCAGTGTGCATTCCTTCGTTTTTTCCCTCTTCTAGACCCATTACATCATAGAAGGCGAAGGGTACTCGTCCAGAGCGCCCACTTCCAATGGGGAACTTGTGATACTGAAAGTGAACCAACCAGACTGTTAAATCTCTCCTTTCACTGAAATCCTCTTTTTCTTGTTCTTTGTGAAATACAGTGGGTTTCTCTGAGTTGTTTATGATGAACGTTAATATATGTTGATGTAATGGTTGAATCAACGTTGGATTTAGTGTTGATTTTGAAAAGTGAATCAACGTTGATATTTAATAAACCATAGCTCACTAAAAGTAGAAAATCCTCTGGTTAACAGTGTTAACAAATATCTTTCATCACTGTAGTAAATCTGAGTATAAAGAAAGTTTATACCCACCACCACTATCAATCTGATTACTGAACATCTGACCCCAAAAACAATTAAACTAATAGAACGTGAACATGGTGTTAAATTAAAAAGCAGTTACTGCAAATAGAGGTAAAACACTTTCATTCCTCCATCCAACTGTTTTTACACATTATATGGTGATGAAAGGTAAAATGCTAATTCAAAAGGCAGAAGGTTGAGGACGTTATGTTGATTCAACATTTCAACGTTGATATTACTTTAGTATAATAATGGGAATTCCAGCTCTTTCTCAATTTAAGTGTCAAATAAATTATTAGTGTATAAACATACATTATATGAAATATGTATTATATATATGGCTTTATTTATACAAAAATAGATCTCAAGTGAACAAACAGGTCCAATCTCTAAATGTATATATTATTTGTAAATTTGCAGCTATATACAGTGAAACAAATTTATTTATTATACATATATACATTGAGTAATGAATGTGAATACTTTTTACACCCTTGGAGTTAAAGGAGTGTATGAGAGGACAGTACTCACTTTTAGAGTAAAACTTTTACCAGACGCTGCAGCAGTCAGAGAGAGGTAATACGGTCGATTTTCAAAAATGCTGTTGATGGTGTTGATGGTGCTGGATTTTCCTGCTCCTACTGGTCCATGCAGGAGAAAACGAAGCTCTGGAACTTTTTTACAGATCTTATATTTTCTCAAGTTGTTTAACATTTCATCTTGTCTGAAAAAAAAAATTGATAATTTTTTTTAGAATTTACACAGTGTGTGAAACTATTCCGTATTTTATTAATGCTATAATTGATTATCGGTTGTTTTACTACATCTATCGTTTAATCCGGGATTAAACACATGGAAGCAGGGGTTTTGCAGACAATTTTTAGGGAGGCAAAAGCGCCTCTAAAAAGAATTCCAGCTCCTGTAAACGTGAAAGCATAGTTGTTTTTTAAACAGAAGTTTATCTCTGATCAGTGAAAATATGAAAAAATGTAAGAAACTCTGACACTTTATTTATTAAGCCAATGTAAGTATATTGAATGATTAGCGTGGACTTACGATTCTGTTATAGCTCTCCAAGGCTTGAGTCCTGTAAGAAATGCATCGGTAGACAATAAATCAATAAATTCAAATAGCGTAAAGTCAAAGTAAAATCATTCTCATTATTGATTGATTGATTTGTGGAAACATCATCCTTGCTTATGTAGGACCTAATCACACTACAATGAACATTGAATAATCCACTGTGTAATATGTGCAAATGTAAACTAATAATTAATAACCAATACTGTGTTTTTGAAAATTGTCACGCCGCCTCAGTCTCCTTCTACGCTGTCGGACTCCATTTCCCAGAATCCCACTGATTATGACGTCAACAGCACCCGTTCGTCTTCACCCAATCGCATTACACTCCGACGCTCTGATTCTCCCGTGTACTGAGTTAGTTCCGGTTCATCTCTATCTGGCTCCGGTATTTAAGGCAGCAGTTTGTAAACAAACACCGCGAGGTATTGCTAACTCATGTTACATACTAAGCGTTTTCCTGTATCTTGTTTTTGCCTTCTCGTTACGACCCTGTTTTCGGATTATCGGTTTCTGTCTTTTGTTTTGCCCTTTTCGGATTTGATGTATGGTTGGACTGTTTCTTGGTTACGAACTCGGACTGTATTTTTGACTACGTTTTCTGTCATCTGTGAGATCACTGTTTGCCTGGCTATTCTGTTAGCAGGGTCTGTTAGCCTTCCTGCTAATAAACCTGTCTGTATTTTTAACTAGGCTCGCGTCACTCCTCTCTACCTGGCGTCACAAAAATCGCTACAATATTGCAAAACATGATCTTGTGATACTTTGATTTATTGATATTTTCTTTTTAAGACAGAGCCTAGGAATCATAAAAAAAATAATAAAACTGAGGGAGCAGGTTTACAGATCGTGCACACATTTTCGTTTATTCAAGTGAATGACTTCCTAAATTAATCTCAACGATTTTGCAGTTTGTGCTCACGATTTCTTTAATGTTCATTTGAGCGATTGATTTTGCAGTTCCTGCTGAACAGTTCAACATGTCAAAAGCCAAACATTTAAGCGTTTGCATCACATACAAAAGAACTGTATGAAGACAAATATAAAATATAAGTACAAACATACAATTAAAACACTAATACATTAACATTAATATAAATAATTGTTTTTCGTTTGTACTACTATTAAAGAAATAGAGTGCACAAACTGCAAAATCGTTCATTCAGTTTCATTTTTTTTATTTATGGCTCCTGGGCTCCATTTGTTATACCGTATTTTAAAATCCTTAAATTTTCTCAAGAATTGACAGTGCGTCGTTGTATATGAATCTGGTTGATCCTTTTTGACCTCGATTTAATCTGGTACACGGCGCTCTGTTGTGCTGGATATCCTGATTACTGCCTCCCTACTGCGATCTCAATGCTCAGCCGAGCTAGTCTCCACCGCAGCTCCTCGAACCAGAACCAGCTAAACTTTCCCTTCCACCTGTTCTGGGGAAAAAAAGTGAAAAAATGAGCAGAAACTGGTTTAAATCGATGTACTGGCCATGTATTGTAGCCTGGTTGGTCGTGACACGAAAATAAAACAAGTGGCCGAGCTAAAACAACAAAAATGATGGTGAGGAATTTTTTCTGAGATATTGTGAATGAATTAGAGCTTTAATCGGGCCCAAAATATCCAGCCTGACGACCCATAAACTGTCATTTTGAGCCCGAGCTCGAATTAAACCCCACATTATATAAGTATATAAGTATATAAGTAGAGCGTTTATAAAAAGAACATTTTGAACACATTTTGGAATGTTTAAATGAGTGAAATATGTCCAGAATTATGTTAATTGACATTGCAACACTGAAGAAGTATAGACCTGTTATTTAATGAAAATGTTTTATAATCAGTGCGCCTTATGTATGAAAATAGACATGAAAATAGACGATTATTGTTAGTGCGCCTTATAATACAGTGCACCTTATAGTGTGAAAAATACGGCAATTTTAATAGTGCCGAGTATTTTGATGAGAAATGCAGTAAACAAGTCATTCTTACCAACAATGACCATGATGGAGCACGAAGCCCTACCCGAATCGTTCTCCACATCCAGGGTGTACTTCCCTTCATCTCCCTCCTCAGCGTTCAGGATTTCTAAGCTTAATAATATTTCCACTCGAGGGGGTTTCTCTTGTTTAAAAGTGCGTTTCTCTTGTTTAAGAGTGTGTTTCCCCTGCACCAAATTCAGTTCATGATTATTCTTCTTGACGGTTGCTGTTACTTTATCTGTGTTCAATTCACACTTAAGGACAATATGTTCACCAGTCCCCACGATTAGCTGAGCAGGTGGACGGGTTTTAAATTCTATTGGAAACACAAGAAAAATAAGAGAAATAATTAATTAAAGTGTTGGTTCCCCTCAGTCTAAACCCATGCTAAACCCAGCTAAGTGCAGAGTGAAGATAGATAGATAGATAGATAGATAGATAGATAGATAGATAGATAGATAGATAGATAGATAGATAGATAGATAGATAGAGATAATAGATAGATAGATAGATAGATAGATAGATAGATAGATAGATAGATAGATACATACATACATACTTATAATAGATAGATAGATAGATAGATAGATACTTAGATAGATAGATAGATAGATAGATAGATAGATAGATAGATAGATAGATAGATAGATAGATACTTTATTGATCCCCGAGGGGAAATTCTAGACATCCAGCAGCAGGTGTGTATAGTAAACAAAGTTCCAAAAGGATAAAATATTACGATACATATAAATACAATAAGATAAAAAAAGAATGTACAATGTTAAAGTCAGTGATGTCAGTAACGCGTTACTCTAATCTGACCCTTTTTTTCAGTAATGAGTAATCTAACGCGTTACTATTTCCAATCCAGTAATCAGATTAAAGTTACTTATCCAAGTCACTGTGCGTTACTCTCTCTCTCTCTCTCCACCTCATCTCCTCCACACACACACACACACACACACACCGCTCCCTTACCCATTCCCCCTCCGCTCTTCCCCAATCACACGCAGTGTTGCCAACTCCTCAGTAAGGAAGTAGCTATTGGCTGTCCTAAAAGTCGCTAGAAGTCGCTAAATGACGTCATCGCCTAATTTGCATAATACATGTTTTTGAAGCTGAAAAGGATTAGGATTGTGGGGGAGAAAAAAGTGAGTAAAAAACACCATAAATGTGTTAGAAATGTTAAAAATGAACAACTTCTGTTGCTTTTTAAATAGGACGTCACTTTTTTACAGTAACTTCATTTTTAAGTGAATTACATAAATTAGTTTTTTGCCATGTTCTTAAATGTTATTATAAGAGCAGCAGTTAGCCGGAACTGTAATTCTACGTTTTTTAGTTAGTTTGTTTTATTTTATTTTTATTTTTTACGTTTTCTTAAGTTTTCTTTATTTTTAAACCTATCATAGACAAATTGTTCAATGGTTCAACAGATATTTAGCTTTTTATAAAGAGGCAGACACTGTGGAGGAGGTGAGGGACAGGCTGTGTGGTGAATGAGGTGAGTGAATGATTGAGACTGTGTGAGTTAAATTAAGGGGTTTCTGTTCGTGTCACACTGAAGACACATTAATATTAATACTTCTGCTCTGTAAATACAGAGCGGGGTCAGTCAGCGGCGGCTGTGGGCACGTGTGATTCATTAGCAGTGTGTTGGTGGAGCGGTGTGTGTGTGTGTGCTCTGACAGTCAGACTGCACTGTGAGTGGTGTGGGGCGGTGCTGACGGCAGCGCCCGCTGCAGCGCGGAGGACAGGAACTGAAGAGCGCGTGTTCATCTCAGAGTCGCCAAAAGTCTCCAATAACACCACAAAAACTCGCTAGATTTGTCGCTAGTCGCTTTTTTACAAAAAAAGTCGCTGGAGGGTCTGAAAAGTCGCTAAATATAGCGACAAAGTCGCCAAGTTGGCAACACTGATCACACGCGTCTCGCTTTCTCCCCTGTCTCTCTCTCTCGCGCGCTCGGCGTGTCTTTAGTTTCCGCCCGTTTTTGTTTTTCGCCAGTTCTCGGCTCCCTATCTCTTTATAAAGGAGTTTTTTTGCGGCCGCGTCTCAATTCACTAGCCATGGCAGCGGCCTGCCACAAATTTGATTGGCAGAGGAGAGCATTTAAAGATTTTACGCCACACGTGATTGGAAGTTCACTGTGGCGCAGAGCGCGTATACCGTAAAGACAAGAAAAGTTCCGGTGCTTTAAATGAACACTGGCAGAATTAAATCCTTCTCAGTAGTTGGGTCCGGTACGGGTCCGTATTGGACAACGTCTGGGTCCGGACCCGGACCGCAGTCTGCAAATATGTGATCCCTGGTCTAGACCATATACACGGTTCTGTTTTATAAAACCACTCCTTGCTGCCCTGCAGAGAACAACAAGTTCAATGTTCAGTTTTACAGTGTTAAATATGTCAGGTCAAGAAAGACTTTCTTTATTTTATATATTTTTAATAAAAACAAGTATTTATGTTTAGTAAAATCAAGAAAGACCATATTTTATTTTTTATTTAAAAAAATTATGTTAAGTTAATTCAAGAGAAATGGTCTTTTAATTTGATAAAAAAAAAACGTATTTTTTCAGGAAATACTTCAACTTTAAATGTCTAGAGATACATTGATTCTGTTAAAAATGCATTTTCCAATAAAGGGAGTATTGGCAAAACTGGTTATAATGTTTATGTTAAGGCGGCGGGAGGTGGTGTCTGCAGCTGCTGAAAGTAACTAATAAAGTAACTTAGTTACTTTTAAAATCAAGTAATCAATAAAGTAACGAAGTTACTTTTTAAAGGAGTAATCAGTAATCAGTAATCGGATTACTTTTTCAAAGTAACCATACCATCACTGCTTAAAGTACAGTATTGTGTGTGTGTGTAATGTAGAATGGAGGTAGTGCAGTTGAACACAGTAGACAGTAAACACCAGTTTACAGAGTTAGAGCTTAGATTGGGCCCAAAAAATCCGACCGGACCCAGCCCGAGCCCGACCCGACCCACCCCATAAACTGTCTGTTTTCAGGCTGATTGAATGAACGAAATCAGAATTATGTTAATTAACACTGTAACATAGAAGCATAGAACTATTATTTAATTAAAATGATTTTTAAGAACAGCTACACACAGTGCTGCAAGTCAAATGCGGAGGAGTTCACGTGCGCCCAGAGCTACGTGATTACATTTTTCATTTTTATTATAGTTTAATTTTATTTTGTTTTTATTTTTTCTGTTCAGTAAGTTTTTAGGGTGGGCTTGCTAGTTTTTATTAGTTTTCACACATCTCATCAGAGAGATCAATCTAAGAAACGAGAGAGAGAAAGAGCACTGCTGTGCCGAATCCGACTCCCCGCTGAATCCGACTCCACTTCTCAAACAGAATCAGCACAACACCCCCCGCTGTACAACTCCGCTTATAAATAAATTAAACACGGAAATGGGGTTATTCTATCAGTAATTTCAGTTCCTTTTAGTTAGTTTTATAAACACAAAATACAGTTCTCAAGTCTTTGGTCACAAGTCAGAGTCGAGTCTCAAGTATTTGGTCACGAATCCGAGTCGAGTCTCAAGTATTTGGTCACAAGTCCAAGTCGAGTCTCAAATCTTTGGTCACAAGTTCGAGTCAAGTCTCAAATCTTCGGGCATGAGTCCGAGTCGAGTCTCAAGTATTTGGTCACAAGTCCAAGTCGAGTCTCAAGTCTTTGGGCACAAGTCTGAGTCAAGTCTCATGTCTTTGGTCACAAGTCTGATTCGAGTCTCAAGTCTTTGGTCACAAGTCCGAGTCGAGTCTCAAGTCTTTGGTCACAAGTCCGAGTCGAGTCTCAAGTCTTTGGTCACAAGTCCGAGTCGAGTCTCAAGTATTTGGTCACAAGTCCGAGTCGAGTCTCAAGTATTTGGTCACAAGTCCGAGTCAAGTCTCAAATCTTTGGTCACAAGTCCAAATCGAGTCTCAAGTATTTGCTCACAAGTCTGAGTCAAGTCTCATGTCTTTGGTCACAAGTCTGATTCGAGTCTCAAGTCTTTGGTCACAAGTCCAAGTCGAGTCTCAAGTCTTTGGTCACAAGTCCGAGTCGAGTCTCAAGTATTTGGTCACAAGTCCGAGTCGAGTCTCAAGTCTTTGGTCACAAGTCCGAGTCGAGTCTCAAGTATTTGGTCACAAGTCCAAGTCGAGTCTCAAGTATTTGCTCACAAGTCTGAGTCAAGTCTCATGTCTTCGGTCACAAGTCTGAGTCGAGTCTCAAGTCTTTGGTCACAAGTCCGAGTCAAGTCTCAAATCTTTGGGCATGAGTCGAGTCTCAAGTCTTTGGTCACAAGTCCGAGACAAGACTCAAATCTTTGGACATGAGTCGAGTCTCAAGTCTTTGGGCACGAGTCAGAGTCGAGTCTCAAGTCTTTGGGCATGAGTCGCAGTCGAGTCTTATGTATTTGGTCTCAAGTCCGAGTCGAGTCTGGAGTCTTTTGGGTACGAGTCTGAGTCAAGTCTGCAGTCTTTTGGGTACGAGTCTGAGTCGAGTCTGGAGTCTTTTGGGCACGAGTCTGAGTCGATTCTCAATTCTTTGGGCACGAGTCCAAGTCGAGTCCCAAATCGTCGGGCACAAGTCCGAGTCAAGTTTCACATCTTTGGGCACGAGTCCGAGTCAAGTCTCAAGTATTTGGTCACAAGTCCGTGTCGAGTCTCAAGTATTTGGTCACAAGTCCGAGTCGAGTCTCAAGTATTTGGTCACAAATAAAGGGAAAAAAATGCTTTTTGGACAGTTTTAATTTCCTTGAATAATCCCTTTTTTATAAATAAATGATAACACAATACTTACTACGGCCCCCTGTTCATTTATGTACTGAGATAGTTTCATCAAGAGGAATCAGTACATTTTATTTGTTACAGCACTTCCAGTCAGCCAGCTCACTTTATCAAACCAGAACAGCTGAAAATACCTGTTACTTTCCCCACCTTTTACACCAAATTAATCTGAGCAGTTGATCTGCCCTGCTGCTGTTTAACTCTTCGTTTCTTCATAAGGAAGACTATCAAATGGCTTCTCCAAAATCCGTCCACAACATTAAAACTGTCTGACATTATGTTCAGCTTGCTACCTAGCTATAGGGACTGGAGCGAGGCTAGTGTGAAGTGTGTCCGTCTGTGAGTGCTTTGTGACGGTGGAGGGGCTGAGCAGCACCCGCTGGAAAGAAACTGCGATAGAAAAGAGTGATAGGAGTCAGAACGAGAGATAGAAGTCAGAGTGATAGAAGTCAGAAAGAGTGATAGAAGTCAGAAAGAGTGATAGAAGTCAGAAAGAGTGATAGAAGTCAGAAATAGTGATAGAAGTCAGAAAGAGTGGTAGAAGTCAGAAATAGTGATAGAAGTCAGAAAGAGTGGTAGAAGTCAGAAAGAGTGGTAGAAGTCAGAAAGAGAGATAGAAGTCAGAAATAGTGATAGAAGTCAAAAAGAGTGGTAGAAGTCAGGAAGAGTGGTAGAAGTCAGAAAGAGTGGTAGAAGTCAGAAAGAGAGATAGAAGTCAGAAATAGTGATAGAAGTCAGAAAGAGTGGTAGAAGTCAGAAAGAGTGGTAGAAGTCAGAAAGAGAGATAGAACTCAGAAATAGTGATAGAAGTCAGAAAGAGCGATAGAAGTCAGAAGGAGAGATTGAAGTCAGAAAGAGTGATATAGGTCAGAAAGAGTGGTAGAAGTCAGAAAGAGTGATAGAAGTCAGAAAGAGTGGTAGAAGTCAGAAAGAGTGGTAGAAGTCAGAAAGAGTGGTAGAAGTCAGAAAGAGTGGTAGAAGTCAGAAAGAGAGATAGAAGTAAGAAATAGTGATAGAAGTCAGAAAGAGTGGTAGAAGTCAGAAAGAGTGGTAGAAGTCAGAAATAGTGATAGAAGTCAGAAAGAGTGATAGAAGTCAGAAAGAGTGATAGAAGTCAGAAAGAGTGATAAAAGTCAGAAAGAGTGATAAAAGTCAGAAATAGTGATAGAAGTCAGAAAGAGAGATATAAGTCAGAAAGAGTGAAATAGGTCAGAAAGAGTGATAGAAGTCAGAAAGAGAGATAGAAGTCAGAAAGAGTGAAATAGGTCAGAAAGAGTGATAGAAGTCAGAAAGAGTGATAGAAGTCAGAAAGAGTGATAGAAGTCAGAAAGAGCGATAGAAGTCAGAAAGAGAGATTGAAGTCAGAAATAGTGATAGAAGTCAGAAAGAGTGGTAGAAGTCAGAAAGAGTGATAGAAGTCGGAAAGAGCGGTAGAAGTCAGAAAGAGCAATAGAAGTCAGAAAGAGACATAGAAGTTAGAAATACTGATAGAAGTCAGAAAGAGAGATAGAAGTCAGAAATAGTGATAGAAGTCAGAAAGAGAGATAGAAGTCAGAAAGAGCGATAGAAGTCAGAAAGAGTAATAGAAGTCAGAAATAGTGATAGAAGTCAGAAAGAGTGGTAGAAGTCAGAAAGAGTGGTAGAAGCCAGAAAGAGTAATAGAAGTCAGAAAGAGTGATAGAAGTCAGAAAGAGAGATATAAGTCAGAAAGAGTAATAGAAGTCAGAAAGAGTGATATAAGTCAGAGTGATAGAAGTCAGAAATAGTGATAGAAGTCAGAAAGAGAGATAGAAGTCAGAAAGCGTGATAGAAGTCAGAAATAGTGATAGAAGTCAGAAATAGTCATAGAAGTCAGAAATAGTGATAGAAGTCAGAAAGAGTGATAGAAGTCAGAAAGAGAGATAGAAGTCAGAAAAAGTAATAGAAGTCAGAAAGAGTGATAGAAGTCAGAAAAAGTGATAGAAGTCAAAAAGAGACATAGAAGTCAGAAATAGTGATAGAAGTCAGAAAGAGCGATAGAAGTCAGAAAGAGCGATAGAAGTCAAAAAGAGACATAGAAGCTAGAAATAGTGATAGAAGTCAGAAAGACAGATAGAAGTCAGAAATAGCGATAGAAGTCAGTAACAGCGATAGAAGTCAGAAAGAGCGATAGAAGTCAGAAAGAGTAATAGAAGTCAGAAAGAGTGATAGAAGTCAGAAATAGTGGTAGAAGTCAGAAAGAGTGGTAGAAGTCAGAAATAGTGATAGAAGTCAGAAAGAGAGATAGAAGTCAGAAAGAGTGGTAGAAGTCAGAAAGAGTAATAGAAGTCAGAAAGAGTGGTAGAAGTCAGAAAGAGAGATAGAAGTCAGAAAGAGTGATAGAAGTCAGAAAAAGTGATAGAAATCGGAAAGAGCGGTAGAAGTCAGAAAGAGAGATAGAAGTCAGAAAGAGTGATAGAAGTCAGAAATAGTGATATAAGTCAGAAAGAGTGATAGAAGTCAGAAATAGTGATAGAAGTCAGAAATAGTGATAGAAGTCAGAAAGAGAGATAGAAGTCAGAAAGCATGATAGAAGTCAGAAATAGTGATAGAAGTCAGAAATAGTCATAGAAGTCAGAAATAGTGATAGAAGTCAGAAAGCGTGATAGAAGTCAGAAAGAGTGGTAGAAGTCAGAAAGAGAGATAGAAGTCAGAAAGAGTGGTAGAAGTCAGAAAGAGAGATAGAAGTCAGAAAGCATGATAGAAGTCAGAAATAGTGATAGAAGTCAGAAATAGTCATAGAAGTCAGAAATAGTGATAGAAGTCAGAAAGCGTGATAGAGGTCAGAAAGAGTGATAGAAGTCAGAAAGAGTGATAGAAGTCAGAACGAGACAAAGTCAGAAAGAGCGATAGAAGTCAGAAAGAGTGGTAGAAGTCAGAAAGAGAGATAGAAGTCATAAAGCGTGATAGAAGTCAGAAAGAGCGATAGAAGTCAGAAATAGTGATAGAAGTCAGAAATAGTGATAGAAGTCAGAAAGAGAGATAGAAGTCAGAAAGCATGATAGAAGTCAGAAATAGTGATAGAAGTCAGAAATAGTCATAGAAGTCAGAAATAGTGATAGAAGTCAGAAAGCGTGATAGAAGTCAGAAAGAGTGATAGAAGTCAGAAAGAGTGGTAGAAGTCAGAAAGAGAGATAGAAGTCAGAAAGAGTGATAGAAGTCAGAACGAGACAAAGTCAGAAAGAGCGATAGAAGTCAGAAAGAGTGGTAGAAGTCAGAAAGAGAGATAGAAGTCATAAAGCGTGATAGAAGTCAGAAAGAGCGATAGAAGTCAGAAAGAGAGATAGAAGTCAGAAATAGTGATAGAAGTCAGAAAGAGCGATAGAAGTCAGAAAGAGCGATAGAAGTCAGAAAGAGTAATAGAAGTCAGAAAGAGACATAGAAGTTAGAAATAGTGATAGAAGTCAGAAAGAGAGATAGAAGTCAGAAATAGTGATAGAAGTCAGAAAGAGCGATAGAAGTCAGAAAGAGCGAAAGAAGTCAGAAAGAGTAATAGAAGTCAGAAAGAGTGGTAGAAGCCAGAAAGAGTGGTAGAAGTCAGAAAGAGTGGTAGAAGCCAGAAAGAGTAATAGAAGTCAGAAAGAGTGATAGAAGTCAGAAAGAGAGATAGAAGTCAGAAAAAGTAATAGAAGTCAGAAAGAGTGATAGAAGTCAGAAAAAGTGATAGAAGTCAAAAAGAGACATAGAAGTCAGAAATAGTGATAGAAGTCAGAAAGAGCGATAGAAGTCAGAAAGAGCGATAGAAGTCAAAAAGAGACATAGAAGTTAGAAATAGTGATAGAAGTCAGAAAGACAGATAGAAGTCAGAAATAGCGATAGAAGTCAGTAAGAGCGATAGAAGTCAGAAAGAGCGATAGAAGTCAGAAAGAGTAATAGAAGTCAGAAAGAGTGATAGAAGTCAGAAATAGTGGTAGAAGTCAGAAAGAGTGGTAGAAGTCAGAAATAGTGATAGAAGTCAGAAAGAGAGATAGAAGTCAGAAAGAGTGGTAGAAGTCAGAAAGAGTAATAGAAGTCAGAAAGAGTGGTAGAAGTCAGAAAGAGAGATAGAAGTCAGAAAGAGTGATAGAAGTCAGAAAAAGTGATAGAAATCGGAAAGAGCGGTAGAAGTCAGAAATAGTGATAGAAGTCAGAAAGAGCGATAGAAGTCAGAAAGAGCGATAGAAGTCAGAAAGAGTAATAGAAGTCAGAAAGAGTGGTAGAAGCCAGAAAGAGTGGTAGAAGTCAGAAAGAGTGGTAGAAGCCAGAAAGAGTAATAGAAGTCAGAAAGAGTGATAGAAGTCAGAAAGAGAGATAGAAGTCAGAAAAAGTAATAGAAGTCAGAAAGAGTGATAGAAGTCAGAAAAAGTGATAGAAGTCAGAAAGAGAGATAGAAGTCAGAAAGCGTGATAGAAGTCAGAAATAGTGATAGAAGTCAGAAATAGTCATAGAAGTCAGAAAGAGTGGTAGAAGTCAGAAAGAGTAATAGAAGTCAGAGAGAGTGGTAGAAGTCAGAAAGAGAGATAGAAGTCAGAAAGAGTGATAGAAGTCAGAAATAGTGATAGAAGTCGGAAAGAGCGGTAGAAGTCAGAAAGACAGAAGTCAGAAAGTGTGATAGAAGTCAGAAATAGTGATAGAAGTCAGAAAGCGTGATAGAAGTCAGAAATAGTGATAGAAGTCAGAAATAGTGATAGAAGTCAGAAAGAGCGATAGAAGTCAGAAAGAGCGGTAGAAGTCAGAAAGAGAGATAGAAGTCAGAACGAGAGATAGAAGTCAGAAAGAGTGATAGGAGTCAGAACGAGAGATAGAAGTCAGAGTGATAGAAGTCAGAAAGAGTGATAGAAGTCAGAAAGAGCGGTAGAAGTCATAAAGCGTGATAGAAGTCAGAAAGAGCGATAGAAGACAGAAAGAGACATAGAAGTTAGAAATAGTGATAGAAGTCAGAAAGTGAGATAGATGTCAGAAATAGTGATAGAAGTCAGAAAGAGCGATAGAAGTCAGAAAGAGTAATAGAAGTCAGAAATAGTGATAGAAGTCAGAAAGAGTAATAGAAGTCAGAAATACTGATATAAGTCAGAAAGAATGATAGAAGTCAGAAATAGTGATAGAAGTCAGAAAGAGAGATAGAAGTCAGAAAGCGTGATAGAAGTCGGAAAGAGCGATAAAAGTCAGAAAGCGTGATAGAAGTCAGAAAGTGCGATAAAAGTCAGAAAGCGTGATAGAAGTCAGAAAGAGCGATAGAAGACAGAAAGAGACATAGAAGTTAGAAATAGTGATAGAAGTCAGAAATAGAGATAGAAGTCAGAAATAGTGATAGAAGTCAGAAATAGTGATAGAAGTCGGAAAGAGCGGTAGAAGTCAGAAAGAGTGATAGAAGTCAGAGTGATAGGAGTCAGAACGAGAGATAGAAGTCAGAGAGAATGATAGAAGTCAGAACGAGAGATAGAAGTCAGAAAGAGTGATAGGAGTCAGAACGAGAGATAGAAGTCAGAGTGATAGAACTCAGAAAGAGCGGTAGAAGTCAGAAAGAGTGATAGAAGTTGGAAAGAGCGGTAGAAGTCATAAAGCGTGATGGAAGTCAGAAAGAGCGATAGAAGTCAGAAAGAGAGATAGAAGTCAGAAAGAGCGATAGAAGTCAGAAAGAGAGGTAGAAGTCAGAAAGAGTAATAGAAGTCAGAAATAGTGATAGAAGTCAGAAAGAGTAATAGAAGTCAGAAAGAGTGGTAGAAGTCAGAAAGAGTGATAGAAGCCAGAAAGAGTAATAGAAGTCAGAAAGAGTGATAGAAGTCAGAAAGAGAGATAGAAGTCAGAAAGAGCGATAGAAGTCAGAAAGAGAGGTAGAAGTCAGAAAGAGTAATAGAAGTCAGAAATAGTGATAAAAGTCAGAAAGAGTGATAGAAGTCAGAAATAGTGATAAAAGTCAGAAAGAGTGATAGAAGTCAGAAATAGTGATAGAAGTCAGAAAGAGAGATAGAAGTCAGAAAGCGTGATAGAAGTCGGAAAGAGCGGTAGAAGTCATAAAGCGTGATAGAAGTCAGAAAGAGCGATAAAAGTCAGAAAGAGCGATAGAAGTCAGAAAGAGCGATAGAAGTCAGAAAGAGAGATAGAAGTCAGAAATAGTGATAGAAGTCGGAAAGAGCGGTAGAAGTCAGAAAGAGTGATAGAAGTCAGAGTGATAGGAGTCAGAACGAGAGATAGAAGTCAGAGAGAATGATAGAAGTCAGAACGAGAGATAAAAGTCAGAAAGAGTGATAGGAGTCAGAACGAGAGATAGAAGTCAGAGTGATAGAAGTCAGAAAGAGCGGTAGAAGTCAGAAAGAGTGATAGAAGTCGGAAAGAGCGGTAGAAGTCATAAAGCGTGATAGAAGTCAGAAAGAGCGATAGAAGTCAGAAAGAGAGATAGAAGTCAGAAAGAGCGATAGAAGTCAGAAAGAGAGGTAGAAGTCAGAAAGAGTAATAGAAGTCAGAAATAGTGATAGAAGTCAGAAAGAGTAATAGAAGTCAGAAAGAGTGGTAGAAGTCAGAAAGAGTGATAGAAGCCAGAAAGAGTAATAGAAGTCAGAAAGAGTGATAGAAGTCAGAAAGAGAGATAGAAGTCAGAAAGAGTAATAGAAGTCAGAAAGAGTGGTAGAAGTCAGAAATAGTGATAGAAGTCGGAAAGAGCGGTAGAAGTCAGGAAGAGTGATAGGAGTCAGAAAGAGTGGTAGAAGTCAGAAAGAGAGATAGAAGTCAGAAAGAGTGATAGAAGTCAGAACGAGAGATAAAGTCAGAAAGAGCGATAAAAGTCAGAAAGAGCGATAGAAGTCAGAAAGAGCGATAGAAGTCAGAAAGAGAGATAGAAGTCAGAAAGAGAGATAGAAGTCAGAAAGAGAGATAGAAGTCAGAAATAGTGATAGAAGTCGGAAAGAGCGGTAGAAGTCAGAAAGAGTGATAGAAGTCAGAGTGATAGGAGTCAGAAAGAGAGATAGAAGTCAGAAAGCGTGATAGAAGTCGGAAAGAGCGGTAGAAGTCATAAAGCGTGATAGAAGTCAGAAAGAGCGATAAAAGTCAGAAAGAGCGATAGAAGTCAGAAAGAGCGATAGAAGTCAGAAAGAGAGATAGAAGTCAGAAATAGTGATAGAAGTCGGAAAGAGCGGTAGAAGTCAGAAAGAGTGATAGAAGTCAGAGTGATAGGAGTCAGAACGAGAGATAGAAGTCAGAGAGAATGATAGAAGTCAGAACGAGAGATAAAAGTCAGAAAGAGTGATAGGAGTCAGAACGAGAGATAGAAGTCAGAGTGATAGAAGTCAGAAAGAGCGGTAGAAGTCAGAAAGAGTGATAGAAGTCGGAAAGAGCGGTAGAAGTCATAAAGCGTGATAGAAGTCAGAAAGAGCGATAGAAGTCAGAAAGAGACATAGAAGTTAGAAATAGTGATAGAAGTCAGAAAGAGAGAAAGAAGTCAGAAATAGTGATAGAAGTCATAAAGCGTGATAGAAGTCAGAAAGAGCGATAAAAGTCAGAAAGAGCGATAGAAGTCAGAAAGAGCGATAGAAGTCAGAAAGAGAGATAGAAGTCAGAAAGAGCGATAGAAGTCAGAAAGAGTGGAAGAAGTCAGAAAGAGAGATAGAAGTCAGAAAGAGTGGTAGAAGTCAGAAAGAGAGATAGAAGTCAGAAATAGTGATAGAAGTCGGAAAGAGCGGTAGAAGTCAGGAAGAGTGATAGGAGTCAGAAAGAGTGGTAGAAGTCAGAAAGAGAGATAGAAGTCAGAAAGAGTGATAGAAGTCAGAACGAGACATAAAGTCAGAAAGAGCGATAGAAGTCAGAAAGAGTGGTAGAAGTCAGAAAGAGAGATAGAAGTCAGAAAGAGTGATAGAAGTCAGAACGAGAGATAAAGTCAGAAAGAGCGATAAAAGTCAGAAAGAGCGATAGAAGTCAGAAAGAGCGATAGAAGTCAGAAAGAGAGATAGAAGTCAGAAAGAGAGATAGAAGTCAGAAATAGCGATAGAAGTCGGAAAGAGCGGTAGAAGTCAGAAAGAGTGATAGAAGTCAGAGTGATAGGAGTCAGAACGAGAGATAGAAGTCAGAGAGAATGATAGAAGTCAGAACGAGAGATAGAAGTCAGAAAGAGTGATAGGAGTCAGAACGAGAGATAGAAGTCAGAGTGATAGAAGTCAGAAAGAGCGGTAGAAGTCAGAAAGAGTGATAGAAGTTGGAAAGAGCGGTAGAAGTCATAAAGCGTGATAGAAGTCAGAAAGAGCGATAGAAGTCAGGAAGAGAGATAGAAGTCAGAAAGAGCGATAGAAGTCAGAAAGAGAGGTAGAAGTCAGAAAGAGTAATAGAAGTCAGAAATAGTGATAGAAGTCAGAAAGAGTAATAGAAGTCAGAAAGAGTGGTAGAAGTCAGAAAGAGTGATAGAAGCCAGAAAGAGTAATAGAAGTCAGAAAGAGTGATAGAAGTCAGAAAGAGAGATAGAAGTCAGAAAGAGTAATAGAAGTCAGAAAGAGTGGTAGAAGTCAGAAAGAAAGATAGAAGTCAGAAAGAGTGGTAGAAGTCAGAAAGAGAGATAGAAGTCAGAAATAGTGATAGAAGTCGGAAAGAGCGGTAGAAGTCAGAAAGAGTGATAGGAGTCAGAAAGAGTGGTAGAAGTCAGAAAGAGAGATAGAAGTCAGAAAGAGTGATAGAAGTCAGAACGAGACATAAAGTCAGAAAGAGCGATAGAAGTCAGAAAGAGTGGTAGAAGTCAGAAAGAGAGATAGAAGTCAGAAAGAGTGATAGAAGTCAGAACGAGAGATAAAGTCAAAAAGAGTGATAGAAGTCAGAAAGAGCGGTAGAAGTCAGAAAGAGAGATAGAAGTCAGAAAGAGAGATAAAGTCAGAAAGAGCGATAGAAGTCAGAAAGAGTGGTAGAAGTCAGAAAGAGTAATAGAAGTCAGAAAGAGCGGTAGAAGTCATAAAGCGTGATAGAAGTCAGAAAGAGCGATAGAAGTCAGGAAGAGTGATAGGAGTCAGAACGAGAGATAGAAGTCAGAAAGAGAGGTAGAAGTCAGAAAGAGTAATAGAAGTCAGAAATAGTGATAGAAGTTGGAAAGAGCGGTAGAAGTCATAAAGCGTGATAGAAGTCAGAAAGAGCGATAGAAGTCAGGAAGAGAGATAGAAGTCAGAAAGAGCGATAGAAGTCAGAAAGAGAGGTAGAAGTCAGAAAGAGTAATAGAAGTCAGAAATAGTGATAGAAGTCAGAAAGAGTAATAGAAGTCAGAAAGAGTGGTAGAAGTCAGAAAGAGTGATAGAAGCCAGAAAGAGTAATAGAAGTCAGAAAGAGTGATAGAAGTCAGAAAGAGAGATAGAAGTCAGAAAGAGTAATAGAAGTCAGAAAGAGTGGTAGAAGTCAGAAAGAAAGATAGAAGTCAGAAAGAGTGGTAGAAGTCAGAAAGAGAGATAGAAGTCAGAAATAGTGATAGAAGTCGGAAAGAGCGGTAGAAGTCAGAAAGAGTGATAGGAGTCAGAAAGAGTGGTAGAAGTCAGAAAGAGAGATAGAAGTCAGAAAGAGTGATAGAAGTCAGAACGAGACATAAAGTCAGAAAGAGCGATAGAAGTCAGAAAGAGTGGTAGAAGTCAGAAAGAGAGATAGAAGTCAGAAAGAGTGATAGAAGTCAGAACGAGAGATAAAGTCAAAAAGAGTGATAGAAGTCAGAAAGAGCGGTAGAAGTCAGAAAGAGAGATAGAAGTCAGAAAGAGAGATAAAGTCAGAAAGAGCGATAGAAGTCAGAAAGAGTGGTAGAAGTCAGAAAGAGTAATAGAAGTCAGAAAGAGCGGTAGAAGTCAGAAAGAGAGATAGAAGTCAGAAAGAGAGATAGAAGTCAGAAATAGTGATAGAAGTCGGAAAGAGCGGTAGAAGTCAGAAAGAGTGATAGGAGTCAGAAAGAGTGGTAGAAGTCAGAAAGAGAGATAGAAGTCAGAAAGAGTGATAGAAGTCAGAACGAGAGATAAAGTCAGAAAGAGCGATAGAAGTCAGAAAGAGCGGTAGAAGTCAGAAAGAGAGATAGAAGTCAGAAAGAGAGATAAAGTCAGAAAGAGTGATAGAAGTCAGAAAGAGTGGTAGAAGTCAGAAAGAGTAATAGAAGTCAGAAAGAGCGGTAGAAGTCAGAAAGAGAGATAGAAGTCAGAAAGAGTGATAGAAGTCAGAGTGATAGGAGTCAGACCGAGAGATAGAAGTCAGAGAGAATGATAGAAGTCAGAACGAGAGATAGAAGTCAGAAAGAGTGATAGGAGTCAGAAAGAGCGGTAGAAGTCAGAAAGAGTGATAGAAGTCGGAAAGAGCGGTAGAAGTCAGAAAGAGTGATAGAAGTCGGAAAGAGCGGTAGAAGTCATAAAGCGTGATAGAAGTCAGAAAGAGCGATAGAAGTCAGAAAGAGAAATAGAAGTTAGAAATAATGATAGAAGTCAGAAAGAGACATAGCAGTCAGAAAGAGCGATAGAAGTCAGAAAGAGCGATAGAAGTCAGATAGAGAGATAGAAGTCAGAAAGAGCGATAGAAGTCAGAAAGAGAGGTAGAAGTCAGAAAGAGTGATAGAAGTCAGAAATAGTGATAGAAGTCAGAAAGCGTGGTAGAAGTCAGAAAGAGTAATAGAAGTCAGAAAGAGTGATAGAAGTCAGAAAGAGTAATAGAAGTCAGAAAGAGTGATAGAAGTAAGAAATAGTGATAGAAGTCAGAAAGCGTGATAGAAGTCAGAAAGAGTGATAGAAGTCAGAAAGAGAGATAGAAGTCAGAAATAGTGATAGAAGTCAGAAATAGTGATAGAAGTCAGAAATAGTGATAGAAGTCAGAAATAGTGATAGAAGTCAGAAAGAGAGATAGAAGTCAGAAAGAGTGGTAGAAGTCAGAAAGAGCGGTAGAAGTCGGAAAGAGCAATAGAAGTCAGAAAGAGCGGTAGAAGTCAGAAAGAGTGATAGAAGTCAGAAAGAGAGATAGAAGTCGGAAAGAGCGGTAGAAGTCAGAAAGAGTAATAGAAGTCAGAAAGAGCAGTAGAAGTCAGAAAGAGAGATAGAAGTCAGAAATAGTGATAGAAGTCGGAAAGAGCGGTAGAAGTCAGAAAGAGTGATAGAAGTCAGAGTGATAGGAGTCAGAACGAGAGATAGAAGTCAGAAAGAGTGATAGAAGTCAGAAAGAGCGGTAGAAGTCAGAAAGATTGATAGAAGTCGGAAAGAGCGGTAGAAGTCATAAAGCGTGATAGAAGTCAGAAAGAGAGATAAAGTCAGAAATAGTAATAGAAGTCAGAAAGAGTGGTAGAAGTCAGAAAGAGTGATAGAAGTCAGAAAGAGTGGAAGAAGTCAGAAAGCGTGATAGAAGTCAGAAAGAGTGATAGAAATCAGAAAGACAGACAGAAGTCAGAAAGAGTGATAGAAGTCAGAAAGTGTGATAGAATTCAGAAAGAGTGATAGAAGTCAGAAAGAGTGATAGAAGTCAGAAAGAGTGATAGAAATCAGAAAGAGATAGAAGTCAGAAAGAGTGATAGAAGTCAGAAAGAGAGATAGAAGTCAGAAAGAGTGATAGAAGTCAGAAATAGTAATAGAAGTCAGAAAGAGTGATAGAAGTCAGAAAGATTGATAGAAGTCAGAAAGAGCGATAGAAGTCAGAAAGAGCGATAGAAGTCAGAAAGAGCGGTAGAAGTCAGAAAGAGCGATAGAAGTCAGAAAGAGACATAGAAGTTAGAAATAATGATAGAAGTCAGAAAGAGAGATAGCAGTCAGAAAGAGCGATAGAAGTCAGAAAGAGCGGTAGAAGTCAGAAAGAGAGATAGAAGTCAGAAATAGTGATAGAAGTCGGAAAGAGCGGTAGAAGTCAGAAAGAGTGATAGAAGTCAGAAAGAGAGATAGAAGTCAGAAAGAGTGATAGAAGTCAGAAAGAGTAATAGAAGTCAGAAATAGTGATAAAAGTCAGAAAGAGTGATAGAAGTCAGAAAGAGTGGTAGAAGTCAGAAAGAGTAATAGAAGTCGGAAAGAGCGGTAGAAGTCATAAAGCGTGATAGAAGTCAGAAAGAGCAATAGAAGTCAGAAAGAGCGATAGAAGTCAGAAAGAGCGGTAGAAGTCAGAAAGAGCGATAGATGTCAGAAAGAGACATAGAAGTTAGAAATAATGATAGAAGTCAGAAAGAGAGATAGCAGTCAGAAAGAGCGATAGAAGTCAGAAAGAGCGATAGAAGTCAGAAAGAGAGATAGAAGTCAGAAATAGTGATAGAAGTCGGAAAGAGCAGTAGAAGTCAGAAAGAGTGATAGAAGTCAGAAAGAGAGATAGAAGTCAGAAAGAGTGATAGAAGTCAGAAAGAGTAATAGAAGTCAGAAATAGTGATAAAAGTCAGAAAGAGTGATAGAAGTCAGAAAGAGTGGTAGAAGTCAGAAAGAGTAATAGAAGTCAGAAAGAGACATAGAAGTTAGAAATAATGATAGAAGTCAGAAAGAGAGATAGCAGTCAGAAAGAGCGATAGAAGTCAGAAAGAGCGATAGAAGTCAGAAAGAGAGATAGAAGTCAGAAATAGTGATAGAAGTCGGAAAGAGCGGTAGAAGTCAGAAAGAGTGATAGAAGTCAGAAAGAGAGATAGAAGTCAGAAAGAGTGATAGAAGTCAGAAAGAGTAATAGAAGTCAGAAATAGTGATAAAAGTCAGAAAGAGTGATAGAAGTCAGAAAGAGTGGTAGAAGTCAGAAAGAGTAATAGAAGTCAGAAAGAGCAGTAGAAGTCAGAAAGAGAGATAGAAGTCAGAAAGAGAGATAGAAGTCAGAAATAGTGATAGAAGTCGGAAAGAGCGGTAGAAGTCAGAAAGAGTGGTAGAAGTCAGAAAGAGTAATAGAAGTCAGAAAGAGACATAGAAGTTAGAAATAATGATAGAAGTCAGAAAGAGAGATAGCAGTCAGAAAGAGCGATAGAAGTCAGAAAGAGCGATAGAAGTCAGAAAGAGAGATAGAAGTCAGAAATAGTGATAGAAGTCGGAAAGAGCGGTAGAAGTCAGAAAGAGTGATAGAAGTCAGAAAGAGAGATAGAAGTCAGAAAGAGTGATAGAAGTCAGAAAGAGTAATAGAAGTCAGAAATAGTGATAAAAGTCAGAAAGAGTGATAGAAGTCAGAAAGAGTGGTAGAAGTCAGAAAGAGTAATAGAAGTCAGAAAGAGCAGTAGAAGTCAGAAAGAGAGATAGAAGTCAGAAAGAGAGATAGAAGTCAGAAATAGTGATAGAAGTCGGAAAGAGCGGTAGAAGTCAGAAAGAGTGATAGAAGTCAGAGTGATAGGAGTCAGAACGAGAGATAGAAGTCAGAGAGAATGATAGAAGTCAGAACGAGAGATAGAAGTCAGAAAGAGTGATAGGAGTCAGAACCAGAGATAGAAGTCAGAGTGATAGAAGTCAGAAAGAGTGATAGAAGTCAGAAAGAGCGGTAGAAGTCAGAAAGAGTGATAGAAGTCGGAAAGAGCGGTAGAAGTAAGAAAGAGTGATAGAAGTCGGAAAGAGCGGTAGAAGTCATAAAGCGTGATAAAAGTCAGAAAGAGCAATAGAAGTCAGAAAGAGCGATAGAAGTCAGAAAGAGCGATAGAAGTCAGAAAGAGACATAGAAGTTAGAAATAATGATAGAAGTCAGAAAGAGAGATAGCAGTCAGAAAGAGCGATAGAAGTCAGAAAGAGCGATAGAAGTCAGAAAGAGAGATAGAAGTCAGAAATAGTGATAGAAGTCGGAAAGAGCAGTAGAAGTCAGAAAGAGTGATAGAAGTCAGAAAGAGAGATAGAAGTCAGAAAGAGTGATAGAAGTCAGAAAGAGTAATAGAAGTCAGAAATAGTGATAAAAGTCAGAAAGAGTGATGGAAGTCAGAAAGAGTGGTAGAAGTCAGAAAGAGTAATAGAAGTCAGAAAGAGCAGTAGAAGTCAGAAAGAGAGATAGAAGTCAGAAAGAGAGATAGAAGTCAGAAAGAGTAATAGAAGTCAGAAAGAGCAGTAGAAGTCAGAAAGAGAGATAGAAGTCAGAAATAGTGATAGAAGTCAGAAGGAGCAGTAGAAGTCAGAAAGAGAGATAGAAGTCAGAAAGAGTGATAGAAGTCGGAAAGAGCGGTAGAAGTCATAAAGCGTGATAGAAGTCAGAAAGAGCAATAGAAGTCAGAAAGAGCGATAGAAGTCAGAAAGAGCGGTAGAAGTCAGAAAGAGCGATAGATGTCAGAAAGAGACATAGAAGTTAGAAATAATGATAGAAGTCAGAAAGAGAGATAGCAGTCAGAAAGAGCGATAGAAGTCAGAAAGAGCGATAGAAGTCGGAAAGAGCGGTAGAAGTCAGAAAGAGTGATAGAAGTCAGAAAGAGAGATAGAAGTCAGAAAGAGTGATAGAAGTCAGAAAGAGTAATAGAAGTCAGAAATAGTGATAGAAGTAAAAAAAGTGTGATAGAAGTCAGAAAGAGAGATAAAGTCAGAAATAGTGATAGAAGTCAGAAAGAGTGGTAGAAGTCAGAAAGAGAGATAGAAGTCAGAAAGAGATAGAAGTCAGAAAGAGTGATAGAAGTCAGAAAGAGTAATAGAAGTCAGAAAGAGTGATA
Organism: Astyanax mexicanus; assembly: GCF_023375975.1. Classification (NCBI taxonomy): domain Eukaryota; kingdom Metazoa; phylum Chordata; class Actinopteri; order Characiformes; family Acestrorhamphidae; genus Astyanax; species Astyanax mexicanus. Next base: position 1,218,178 of record NW_026040041.1, read on the forward strand.
GAAGTCAGAAAGAGAGATAGAAGTCAGAAAGAGTGATAGAAGTCAGAAAGAGTAATAGAAGTCAGAAATAGTGATAGAAGTAAAAAAAGTGTGATAGAAGTCAGAAAGAGAGATAAAGTCAGAAATAGTGATAGAAGTCAGAAAGAGTGGTAGAAGTCAGAAAGAGAGATAGAAGTCAGAAAGAGATAGAAGTCAGAAAGAGTGATAGAAGTCAGAAAGAGTAATAGAAGTCAGAAAGAGTGATAGAAGTCAGAAAGATTGATAGAAGTCAGAAAGATTGATAGAAGTCAGAAAGAGCGATAGAAGTCAGAAATAGTGATAGAAGTCAGAAAGAGTGATAGAAGTCAGAAAGTGTGATAGAAGTCAAAAAGAGTGATAGAAGTCAGAAAGTGTGATAGAAGTCAGAAAGAGTGATAGAAGTCAGAAAGAGTGATAGAAGTCAGAAAGAGTGATAGAAATCAGAAAGAGAGACAGAAGTCAGAAAGTGTGATAGAAGTCAGAAAGAGAGATAGAAGTCAGAAATAGTGATAGAAGTCAGAAAGAGTGATAGAAGTCAGAAAGAGTGATAGAAGTCAGAAATAGTGATAGAAGTCAGAAAGAGTGATAGAAGTCAGAAAGTGTGATAGAAGTCAGAAAGAGTAATAGAAGTCAGAAAGAGTGATAGAAGTCAGAAAGAGTGATAGAAGTCAGAAAGAGTGATAGAAATCAGAAAGAGATAGAAGTCAGAAAGAGTGATAGAAGTCAGAAAGAGTAATAGAAGTCAGAAAGAGCAGTAGAAGTCAGAAAGAGAGATAGAAGTCAGAAAGAGAGATAGAAGTCAGAAATAGTGATAGAAGCCGGAAAGAGCGGTAGAAGTCAGAAAGAGTGATAGAAGCCGGAGTGATAGGAGTCAGAACGAGAGATAGAAGTCAGAGAGAATGATAGAAGTCAGAACGAGAGATAGAAGTCAGAAAGAGTGATAGGAGTCGGAAAGAGCGGTAGAAGTCAGAAAGAGTGATAGAAGTCGGAAAGAGCGGTAGAAGTCAGAAAGAGTGATAGAAGTCAGAAAGAGTAATAGAAGTCAGAAAGAGTGATAGAAGTCAGAAAGAGTGATAGAAGTCAGAAAGAGTGATAGAAATCAGAAAGAGATAGAAGTCAGAAAGAGTGATAGAAGTCAGAAAGAGTAATAGAAGTCAGAAAGAGCAGTAGAAGTCAGAAAGAGAGATAGAAGTCAGAAAGAGAGATAGAAGTCAGAAATAGTGATAGAAGCCGGAAAGAGCGGTAGAAGTCAGAAAGAGTGATAGAAGCCGGAGTGATAGGAGTCAGAACGAGAGATAGAAGTCAGAGAGAATGATAGAAGTCAGAACGAGAGATAGAAGTCAGAAAGAGTAATAGAAGTCGGAAAGAGCGGTAGAAGTCAGAAAGAGAGATAGAAGTCAGAAAGAGAGATAGCAGTCAGAAAGAGCGATAGAAGTCAGAAAGAGCGATAGAAGTCGGAAAGAGCGGTAGAAGTCGGAAAGAGTGATAGAAGTCAGAAAGAGTGATAGAAGTCAGAAAGAGTAATAGAAGTCAGAAAGAGTGATAGAAGTCAGAAAGAGTAATAGAAGTCAGAAATAGTGATAGAAGTCAGAAAGAGAGATAAAGTCAGAAAGAGTGATAGAAGTCAGAAAGAGTAATAGAAGTCAGAAAGAGTGATAGAAGTCGGAAAGAGCGGTAGAAGTCATAAAGCGTGATAGAAGTCAGAAAGAGCAATAGAAGTCAGAAAGAGCGATAGAAGTCAGAAAGAGCGGTAGAAGTCAGAAAGAGCGATAGATGTCAGAAAGAGACATAGAAGTTAGAAATAATGATAGAAGTCAGAAAGAGAGATAGAAGTCGGAAAGAGCGGTAGAAGTCATAAAGCGTGATAGAAGTCAGAAAGAGCAATAGAAGTCAGAAAGAGCGATAGAAGTCAGAAAGAGCGGTAGAAGTCAGAAAGAGCGATAGATGTCAGAAAGAGACATAGAAGTTAGAAATAATGATAGAAGTCAGAAAGAGAGATAGCAGTCAGAAAGAGCGATAGAAGTCAGAAAGAGCGATAGAAGTCGGAAAGAGCGGTAGAAGTCAGAAAGAGTGATAGAAGTCAGAAAGAGAGATAGAAGTCAGAAAGAGTGATAGAAGTCAGAAAGAGTAATAGAAGTCAGAAATAGTGATAGAAGTAAAAAAAGTGTGATAGAAGTCAGAAAGAGAGATAAAGTCAGAAATAGTGATAGAAGTCAGAAAGAGTGGTAGAAGTCAGAAAGAGAGATAGAAGTCAGAAAGAGATAGAAGTCAGAAAGAGTGATAGAAGTCAGAAAGAGTAATAGAAGTCAGAAAGAGTGATAGAAGTCAGAAAGAGAGATAGAAGTCAGAAAGAGTGATAGAAGTCAGAAAGAGTAATAGAAGTCAGAAATAGTGATAGAAGTAAAAAAAGTGTGATAGAAGTCAGAAAGAGAGATAAAGTCAGAAATAGTGATAGAAGTCAGAAAGAGTGGTAGAAGTCAGAAAGAGAGATAGAAGTCAGAAAGAGATAGAAGTCAGAAAGAGTGATAGAAGTCAGAAAGAGTAATAGAAGTCAGAAAGAGTGATAGAAGTCAGAAAGATTGATAGAAGTCAGAAAGATTGATAGAAGTCAGAAAGAGCGATATAAGTCAGAAATAGTGATAGAAGTCAGAAAGAGTGATAGAAGTCAGAAAGTGTGATAGAAGTCAAAAAGAGTGATAGAAGTCAGAAAGTGTGATAGAAGTCAGAAAGAGTGATAGAAGTCAGAAAGAGTGATAGAAGTCAGAAAGAGTGATAGAAATCAGAAAGAGAGACAGAAGTCAGAAAGTGTGATAGAAGTCAGAAAGAGAGATAGAAGTCAGAAATAGTGATAGAAGTCAGAAAGAGTGATAGAAGTCAGAAAGAGTGATAGAAGTCAGAAATAGTGATAGAAGTCAGAAAGAGTGATAGAAGTCAGAAAGTGTGATAGAAGTCAGAAAGAGTAATAGAAGTCAGAAAGAGTGATAGAAGTCAGAAAGAGTGATAGAAGTCAGAAAGAGTGATAGAAATCAGAAAGAGATAGAAGTCAGAAAGAGTGATAGAAGTCAGAAAGAGTAATAGAAGTCAGAAAGAGCAGTAGAAGTCAGAAAGAGAGATAGAAGTCAGAAAGAGAGATAGAAGTCAGAAATAGTGATAGAAGCCGGAAAGAGCGGTAGAAGTCAGAAAGAGTGATAGAAGCCGGAGTGATAGGAGTCAGAACGAGAGATAGAAGTCAGAGAGAATGATAGAAGTCAGAACGAGAGATAGAAGTCAGAAAGAGTGATAGGAGTCGGAAAGAGCGGTAGAAGTCAGAAAGAGTGATAGAAGTCGGAAAGAGCGGTAGAAGTCAGAAAGAGTGATAGAAGTCAGAAAGAGTAATAGAAGTCAGAAAGAGTGATAGAAGTCAGAAAGAGTGATAGAAGTCAGAAAGAGTGATAGAAATCAGAAAGAGATAGAAGTCAGAAAGAGTGATAGAAGTCAGAAAGAGTAATAGAAGTCAGAAAGAGCAGTAGAAGTCAGAAAGAGAGATAGAAGTCAGAAAGAGAGATAGAAGTCAGAAATAGTGATAGAAGCCGGAAAGAGCGGTAGAAGTCAGAAAGAGTGATAGAAGCCGGAGTGATAGGAGTCAGAACGAGAGATAGAAGTCAGAGAGAATGATAGAAGTCAGAACGAGAGATAGAAGTCAGAAAGAGTAATAGAAGTCGGAAAGAGCGGTAGAAGTCAGAAAGAGAGATAGAAGTCAGAAAGAGAGATAGCAGTCAGAAAGAGCGATAGAAGTCAGAAAGAGCGATAGAAGTCGGAAAGAGCGGTAGAAGTCGGAAAGAGTGATAGAAGTCAGAAAGAGTGATAGAAGTCAGAAAGAGTAATAGAAGTCAGAAAGAGTGATAGAAGTCAGAAAGAGTAATAGAAGTCAGAAATAGTGATAGAAGTCAGAAAGAGAGATAAAGTCAGAAAGAGTGATAGAAGTCAGAAAGAGTAATAGAAGTCAGAAAGAGTGATAGAAGTCAGAAAGAGTAATAGAAGTCAGAAATAGTGATAGAAGTCAGAAAGAGTGGTAGAAGTCAGAAAGAGTGATAGAAGTCAGAAAGAGTGATAGAAATCAGAAAGAGAGACAGAAGTCAGAAAGCGTGATAGAAGTCAGAAAGCGTGATAGAATTCAGAAAGAGAGATAGAAGTCAGAAAGAGAGATAGAAGTCAGAAAGAGTGATAGAAGTCAGAAAGAGTGATAGAAGTCAGAAAGAGTGATAGAAGTCAGAAAGAGCGATAGAAGTCAGAAAGAGCGATAGAAGTCAGAATTAGTGATAGAAGTCAGAAAGAGTGATAGAAGTCAGAAAGTGTGATAGAAGTCAGAAAGAGTGATAGAAGTCAGAAAGTGTGATAGAAGTCAGAAAGAGTGATAGAAGTCAGAAAGAGAGATAGAAGTCAGAAAGAGTGATAGAAGTCAGAAAGAGTGATAGAAGTCAGAAATAGTGATAGAAGTCAGAAAGAGTGATAGAAGTCAGAAAGTGTGATAGAAGTCAGAAAGAGTGATAGAAGTCAGAAAGAGTGATAGAAATCAGAAAGAGAGACAGAAGTCAGAAAGTGTGATAGAAGTCAGAAAGAGAGATAGAAGTCAGAAAGAGTGATAGAAGTCAGAAAGAGTGATAGAAGTCAGAAATAGTGATAGAAGTCAGAAAGTGTGATAGAAGTCAGAAAGAGTGATAGATCAATAAAGTATCTATCTATCTATCTATCTATCTATCTATCCATCTATCTATCTATATATCTATCTATCTATCTATCTATCTATCTATCTATCTATCTGTCTGTCTGTCTATCTTGCATTAAATCGTGTATATGTATGTGTGTATATATATATATTTATATATATATATACATATATTATTGATCCCCGAGGGGAAATTTTGGAATTACTGCAATAGAGGAAAAAAATCATGAAAGTGCCATTCCAGAAAAACAAGTGTTTTAATCTTTAATTAATTAATTAATTTCGCTGCACTCACTCAGCGTCCGCACTGTTTAAAGCAGCACTGTGAAGCTGCGGGAATGAGTGAGAGGAAAACCGCGTCGTTATATTTATTCAATGACATGTACACACAACAGTATATATTTAATCACTTATTTTTTTTACATTTTAGGGGAAGCTGAGCTTCCCTTGCAGTCTTAGAGCAATCGCCTCTGTCATCTAGCTGTTCTCCACAGCTGTAATTCTAGCTCATATTCATGCAATTTAATGTTATAATATCAGAGGAATTTCTTATTTTATTCATTTATAAGAGTCACATGGTGAGATCTGCTGTAGTTCTGCTGCAGATGGAGACTATCTGACCTGACTTCTCTCCACCAGCCTTCACCAGGTTACTCTCACTGACCAACAAGCCTATTAACTGTCTGACCACACCCAGTTCAGCAAAGTCCAATCTTCATTGATTCAGAAATGCAATAGTAAATAGATTAATTATTGTATATTTTAATGCACCACAAACATTACTGTACATGATAATTTAGATCAGACATTTGATTTTCTATTTAGACTTAACACATGCAGTTCTGTGTTACATAATAAAAAATAACACTCACCAGGTACTGTATTTCCCATGTTTAGTCCTGTAGTGAACTGTAATTGAAATTATTGTTATTACTGTTATTATTAAGAAATTAAGAAAATCTGAAGATTTTCAGAATACTCCTAAACTAAAAAAAAATCCAATTGCATTCATCCACATCAGCTGGACTTACCTTTAATTCAGTATCTCTCTCGCTCTTGGTTCTTCTCTCTCTCTGTCTCTTTCTCTCTGCTCAATGTCTGCGTTGCTCATTTGCTCCCTGTATTTATGCACTTATTCTGCTTTCACTTTCAGCTCTATGCGGCATGGACATGCTATAGGGTGGGGTCAGTGAATCAAAAGGAAAAACCCTGGAATTCCTTTTTTTTTTTGCTTTAGAATGTCCTATCTGTAAAAATCACGTTTATCAGTTCCGAAAAAGCTGGGACGCTGTGTAAAAGGAAAATGAATGTAAAGAAAGCGATTCTGCTTTTTACGAGGCTTTAAATAAACAATAAGCAAGCACGGTTTGACAAGGCAGGACAATTCGGAAAAACACAGAATATGATATATAAAACGGCTTCGACGTGGTGAAACTGTCCAAACACTGAATCACCAAGTCTGAGGTAAGAGTTCTTACTCTTATGTTATGAAGTGCTTTTTATGCCCCCTCTACTAAACAGTATCCCATAGATGCTCTTTTCAGTAGAGTGAATGCAGAGGGATGCAGTGATGGGTTAATATTCTCCTACAGTTAAAGAGAACATGAAACCTTCTGAGCCAAGCTTTTGTGTCTATTAACACTGGGGCTCCATCAGATAAGAACCAGGCTTTTACATCTGATAAAGCCATTTACAGGAAGTTAATTAAACACACCAGTTCACAAACAGATCTTTTCTTTTAAGAGGCAACAAAAGGCAGTTTTGTTTTTTCTCTTTTAGACCCCAGTGTTTGCCCCTGTGGTTTTAACTATAAGACTCTCATCACTTAATAAAATATAAATAAAACTGAGCTTTAGACGCTGCTGTGCATATTACATCAACACTTTCAGTTTCACTTTCACCATGCCCACTTTCAAGAGTTCATTTCTTATGCACTAATAGTGTTACAGTATCTGGTCAGTTCCAATTACATCGTCATGCAGTCTGAGATAAAGTGGCTTTACAAAATAAAAAAAAAGTGGCTCACATTTTGTCACTTTACAACCACAAACTTTAATGTATTTTATTGCGATTTTAAGTGATAGACCAGTACAAAGTATTGTATAAGTGTGATGTGGAACAAAATGATACATGTTTTTTAAAAGTTTAATCCTAGAAAAATCTGAAAGTGTGTGACATGCAAAAATATTTAACCCCCTTTACTCTGAAACCCCTAAATAAAATCAATTGCCTTTAGAAGTCTTAACTTAATGAGTTAATAGAGTTAGTCTCAGTATGAATACAGCTGTTCTGTGAAGGCCTCAGTGGTTTATTTGTGAACACTAGTGAACAAACAGCATCACAAAGAACCAAGAAGAAACTCAGCAGACAGATCAGAGATAAAGTTGTGGAGAAGAAATTTAAAGCAGGGTTAGATTATAAAAACATCTTCCAAGCATCATCACAAGCAGCACTGTTCCACAATCCATCATCCAAAAAAGATTCCTAAAAAATTTATTCTACACCTGTTTCTACAAACCAACCAAGACATGAACCAACCATCCACCCAAACTGACAGATCCAGCAAGGAGAGCCAAGAGACCCATGGTCACTCTGGAGGAGCTGCAGAGATCCACAGATCAGGTGGATCAGGAGAATCTGATCACAGGACAACTATAAGTCCTGCTCTCCACAAATCTGGCCTGTAATATGAAGATGATCCGTGGAGAGACTTAAGAGAACTCCAGGCAAACTCCAGTCCAACTAAGCTTCTTTAATATATTTACATTCTACTAAATAAAATACATTTATTTATAATCAGCATATATGCAGCTGAAACACTAGAGAACAGCCTAGTGCAAAATCCCAAATTATATTATCAACATTAACATTTTAATATTTTGATATTATAGTCATTATAGCTTTTAGTAAAATGTGTTTTGGAGAGGGAGGGGGGGGGTATTGCACTGTAGGACTCTGTGGGCGTGGCCTAAGCTTTTGTTATTAAACACTAGGATCTATACTTCTACCTACAGAGTAATGAATTGAGATACTATTAATTCTTTTGATAAGTAAAAAAGCTAGAAATCTACATTACCAGAAGAGGGCGCTTATTACCCACTGAATAAAATACAATACATGCTCAGTACATTTTTTTAAATCTCCAAAACATGTTGCTAGGCTTATAGTACCAAAACGCATTAGAAATGCTCAAAATACCTCAGTTCCAAAACACCAATATGAACAATCTATGCAGAGCAGTAAATGCAGTCTGCCTTATGCAGACTCGAAAATTGGACAAAAAAGTGTTTGCCCCTTCATGATTTTTTATATTTTTGCATGTTTGTCACTCGTAAATTACATCATCAATCACCAAAACAACACTTAAATGCAGTTTTTAAATGTAGGGTTTTATTATTAAGAAAATTAAGAAAAACCTACCAAACCTGTGTGAAAAGGTGTTTGCCCCCCCCCCCCCCAGTTAAAATATAACATAACTGTGGTTTATCACACCTGAGTTCAATTTCTCTAACCACACCCAGGTCTGATTACTGCTACACCTGTTCTCAATCAATACATCACTTAAATAGAACCTTCCTGATAAGGAGATGTAGACTAAAATATACCCAAAATCTAAACATCATACTAATATCCAAATAAATTCAGGAACAAATCAGAAAGAAAGTCATTGATTACTCATCTATCAGTCTGGAAAAGGTTATAAAGTTATTTCTGAAGCTTTGAGACTCCAGAGAACCACAGTGATTCACTATTATTCACTAATGGAGAAAACATGGAACACTGGTGAACCTTCCCAGGAGTGACCGGCCGGCCGAACAAAAATTACTCCAAAAAGGGCATGAAGAACTCATCCAGGAGATCCCAAAAGAACCCAGAACTACATTTAAAGAACTGCAGGTCTCACTCGCCTCAGTTAAGATCAGTGTTAATGATTCAATAATAAGAAAGAGACTTTGGGTAAATAGGGTGTGTGTCCCATTATATATGGTGTAAATAATTCAGAAAAAGAACATCATACTGTAAAATATGGTGGTGGTAGTGTCTTATGATGGTCTGGAGCTGCTGGAATAGGAACTTTCTGTAACAGATGGAAGCAGGAATTCTGCTGTTTACCAGAAAATCCTGAAGAAGAATCAGAATCCTCCATCTGTTCCTTACTGACCTCAAGCTCAGGAGTTACTTGGGTTCTGCAGCAGGACAATGACCCAAAACTCACAATCAAAAAGTTCACTGTCTCTGAATGGATTAATAATAAACTAAATGAAGTTTTAGGAGGGTCTAGTTAAAGTCTGATTGATTGAGATGCTGTGGATGATCTTAAACAGGATGTTTATGCTGGAAAATCCTCCAGTGTGTCTGAATTAAAATAATTCTGTAAAGAAGAGTGGAACTAAATCCCTCCACAGTGATGAGAAAAACAAATTGTAAATTGCTGTTTTTACTGCTAAGGATATAAGAACCAGTTATTAGGTTTTTGGTTGGTAAACACTTTTTCCACACAGGATTTTGTTCTCATTTAATAATAAAAACTGCAGTTTGTGTTTACTTGTGTTGTCTTTGAGTAATATTTAAGTTTGTTTGATGATCTGAAACATTTAAGATACAAATACGCAAAAAAGTAAAAAAACAATAAGGGGCAAAAACTTTTTGTTTACTCCACTGTATATACTCACATTAGCCATATAAAACAATAAATAGCATTAAAAGTGAAATAAATGAAGAGGGGATTATCTGTGATATTAATTAATTTAGTAATTAATTAATTAATTACTAAAAATAGTATTTATTTTTTATCTGCTGCATGTACTTCTGGGTAATACATCATGAGGATTATATTTAATAATTTGATTGTATCGAGGTTGGATCACATTCTCACCACAAACAGAACCACTAGGCTGTTGCTTTGCAGAAATCTTCCTTTGTCTTGTTTAACTCTTATCTATTGGACTGAGACTTAAAAATAAATATAGTTGAGTACTCCTCTTTTTCTTTCAGTTCTTAAATCTGCATTCTCCAGTGCATTATGGGTGATCTTGTAAACCAGCCAATCAGAAAAGCAAAGCTCATCAAATGATTCACAAACCAAACGATACCGTAATTTCAGATCTCTCTGCTTATGTGACTGCATCTATTTTCCCTTAGTATACAGTAATTAGAATTTAGAAGCTTTTGCATTAGAAAACACTCCTGGAATGTTCCAGAAACTCTGTTATAGAGTTTAGATGGGGCCTAAAAAAATCCGTCCCGAGCCCGTGCATGTTCTGCTTAAATCCGACCTGACCCATAAACTATTCTTTTGAGCCTGAGCCCGATTTAAACCCAACATTATTTTAGTGAGTAGAGCGTTAAAAACTGAGCTTTTAAAAACCTTTTAGGGCTCTTTAAATGAGCGGAATCTTTTCAGAATGATGTTAATTAACATTACCACACTAAAGAAGCTGTCATGGTGTGCACAGAATACAGACACTTGCGGATACAGTAAAATGGGTTGTTTATTAAAATTAGGAGTAGCACAGAGTAAGTCAAAAACAGAAATAGGAATAACCATACCATAAACGGGAAACAGTCCAGAGTTCATACACGAGGAAGCCAGAGGTAATCCAAAAATCGGAAACGTTAAACAGTCCAGGTCAAACACAGAGAATCCACAATCAGAGGTACAGGCAGAAATTGGCATCGAAAAAACAAAGAGCAAGGTCATACACTCAAAAACAAACTGTAACAGTCCACAAGCTAGCAGCCTTAAGAGGGTTAAAATAGCCAATAGGACACACATGAACATGAAACACACATCTAATCAGAGAGCTCAATCAGAGAAACACGTAAACAAACTCAGAAACCAAATAAACTCTACAGGTTTCACACATTTTCACCATACTGTACCTCACATATATAACATCAGAACACAGCTGTCTGAAATACACTTCTCTAAGTGTAAGAAAGAGAGAGATTTATCAGTTCATCTTCCAACTCAGGGTGTTCTAGTGTATGATCTGATCACAGGTAAAGGTTCTCACATTTAGCGCTCTTGTGCTGCTTCTGTAACAGATCTTATAGCTGTTAGTATATTATATTATTACATTATATTTATATAAGTATTATACAAATTAACAAACTCAAAAACAAAGTGTATTCTAGCTGTAATTTCAGTTTGTTTTAGTTCGTTTTATAAACACTCAATTCAGTTCCAGTTAGTTACCGTTTATTTCTTTTCTTTTTATTTCTTACCATTTCTATTATTTTCAGTTACCAAAAATGTTTTTTTTACTTTCAGGTTTCATTATTTCGTTAATTTTCACTAAGGATAATAACCTTGTGGTGGTAGTGCAGACAGTAAAAACACATGAGTAAATATTCACAGAGATCAAAAAACAAGCAACATACACAACATTGAGCACGGTAGGGGGGGCAATGTAAACTCATTTAAAAATAAACAGAACAAATTTAACAAATTTTGCACAAAACTGTACATAAACCTAAGCTAAAGCTTGCTAATAATTTAAAGATATTCTCTGCTATTACCGTTGGCAAGTGTTGTTTTTCATGGTCGGTAAATCTGTGGAGTATGATATTTTACGTTTGTGTTTTTAATAAAGCATTTGTTCCTCCTCTTCTAGGTCACATGGCATCTGGAACTGGTCAACTCAGAGGTACCATTAATGCTACTGCTCTCAGTGAAGATAAAAAAAACACAATTTGTTTGTGAGGGGCAGTGTAATGGCAGAGTGTGTAGTTAAAGGAGTAGTATGATGAAGGGATATAGCTGCTTGGTGCATATATTTGTGGGTTAGTGGTATGGCAGTAGTGGGTCTTGTGGAATCATATGTAGTGAGCTTGGAAGGAAGGAGTCTGGAACACCAAAGGTTTTGTGGTCATAATTCAGCAAAGCACTGATGAAGGGAGGTGCTTACTTTATGTCCCCTGTAAAGAGCTTGCTGTGGAGTGGATTTGGTGTTTCATATTTGTGTTAAAAGTTGAATCATAAATGGCCACAGCAGTTAGTTAGGTGTGATTGTTGGGTAGTTAAAGGTGGGTGATTGGGAGAGTATAGTACAGGGGAAGGGAATGAGCAGGGCCTTGTATTACCTCAGTTATTAGGTACAGCATTTTCCTCCTTATTATAATACTAACAGAAGGCAAGCAAGAAAGATTAACATGTCATGGTTCAAAATATTTAATGTTTTATTGAAAAACTTTTATTCTTTAGATGAAAAACGAAGAGAAGAATCTAAAAAGCTCAAGTTAAACATCAAAGATAAATATGCAACGATATTTGAAGTCACAGCAGCAAAGGGGAAACACAATGAGCTTAATGACATTTACACAGAGCTTGTTGTAGTGGAGAACTGGACAGGAGGAGTAATTACAGATCACGAAGTGATTCGGAAAGAAGCCAGGTCTGCAAAATCTGAGACGGCAGTCACTTTAATTAAGTTCAATGACATTTTCAGTGGAAAACCTAATGTTAAAAAAGTGCTCACGATGGGAATAGCTGGGATTGTAACTGTCTCAGTTAAGAAGTTTGCTCTGGATTGGGCTGAAGGAAAATCTAATGCCAATATTGATTTTGTCTTTATAATTCCTTTCCGGGAGCTGAATCTTCTAGAAGACGAAAAACACAGCCTTTATGATCTTCTGCTTTACCTCTACCCAGAACTGAACCGTCTAAAAGAAACTGGACTTTTCAATGGCAAATGCAAGTGCGTCTTCATCTTTGACGGACTGGATGAGCTCAGAAACACACTGGATTTTAAACAGAAGAAAATGTCATCAATAACAGAGAAGGTCACAGTAAGTAAAATAATAACCAACCTCATCACAGGAGCAATACTTCGATCTGCTCTCATTTGGATCACCTCCAGACCTGCAGCAGCAGATCAGATCCCCTTAAAACACGTTCACCTGGTAACAGAAGTACAAGGATTCGTTACAGACCAGCAGAAGGAGGAGTACTTCAGGAAGAGAATCAGGGACAAGGATCAAGCTTGTAGAATCATCTCACACATTAAACAATCAAAGACCCTCCACATTATGTGCTACATTCCCATTTTCTGTTGGATCACATATATTGTACTTCAGCAAATCATGAAAAAATGCAATCTGTCCCAAATCCCTAAAACTTTAACTCAAATGTACACAAACTTCTTGACCATTCAGGTGGACACGAAAAGAGAAAAATATGATATGATTCATCAAAAAGATACAAAGATCCTGTTTAAATCTGAGCAAAACATACTTCTCAGTCTGGCTGAACTGGCTTTTAAACAGCTGATGAAGGGTAAAGTGATGTTCTATGAAGAAGATCTAATAGAGAGTGGAATTAATGTCACTGAGGCCTCAGTGTATTCAGGAATCTTCACTGAGATCTTGAAAGAGGAATGTGGGTTTTACCAAAGGAAGGTCTACTGCTTTGTTCATCTGAGCTTTCAGGAGTTTCTGGCTGCTGTTTATGTGTTTCCTTGCTATGAGAACAAGAACATGGATGTTTTGAATGTGTTTGAACCTCCGTACAGAAAATGGACTAAGAATGTCCAACTCAATGACTTTTTAAAGGCAGTGGTGGATAAAGCTGTAGAAAGCCAAAATGGACACCTGGACCTTTTCCTCCGTTTCCTGCTGGGCCTCTCACTGGAGTCCAATCAGAGAATGTTACAGGGACTACTGACCATCTCACATATCAGCTCAGAGAAAACGACCACATACATCAAGAAACTCATCAAAGGAGAGGATTTTAATCATATCTCCACTCAAAGATCCATTAATCTGTTCCCCTGTCTGTCTGAAATGAATGATCAGTGTCTCTCCAGAGAGATTCAGGAGTATCTAAAATCAGAGACACACTGGCTCTCTCCTGGACAGTGTTCAACAATAGCCTGCATGCTCCTGGTCTCAGATGAAGTTCTGGATGAGCTAAACCTGAAGAAATACAATGCATCTGTTGAGGGTTATGGGAGACTGATCCCCGCAGTGACTGTCTGCAGAAAGGCAAGGTAGGTGTTTAATCTATACTAAAGTAAAATCCAACATCAGATGAATATCACACATACATTTTAGTTATTTAGTATTTACATTTTACCACCACTTTCACATTCACTTGAAAGGATCATTTAACACATTTTTGTTGATATTTTATTTTATGTTTCATTTCATAATGTCTCTTAATATTATACTCCTTCATTACGGCAACTGATTCCTGACAAATTAAACATACACACTTTCTTCAGTTAAAAAATAGCATTTTTCCTAACATACCTGAAATTTTCTGCATTCACTCTCTATTTTTAGTTTCTTTGGAGTTGCCATGTTCTCCCAAAAGCTCCAGAACATTAATGTAGGCTAAAGAAGGCAGAAAAGCAGGTGAGGAGCATTTTAGATTGGGTTTATGTGACAGTGACACCTAGCGTTCAATCTTTGAATCTCACATTATAAAAACCTGCTTAATAGTGGACCAACTTTCATTTTATATCTGAAAATACCTTGTGGGCCACTCACAAAAAGAGGAAACGGGCCGCAAATGGCGCGCGGGTCATAGTTTGGACACCCCTGCCCTACAGCATAACCAGAAACCCAACAGTATTGACCTCATTTACATATATACCTGGAATATACAGGTCCTCCACCAATCAATCTGGAGGTTATTGCTCTGCAGCCAAATGAACCTCAGGATAACCATCAGGAAACTGAGATTTCTGAATTGCTCCTCACTTAAATGGATCAATAACTTTACTTTACCATCCCTCTAATACAGGGTAATGCTGGACTTTTATTTCTGGAAGACACTTCGCCAGACTTCTGCATTTTTTAAAGACTTTTTGCAAACTGTAATGTGGTCATTCTGATTTTTGGTTTGCATAATGCAGTGAATTCTGTGAATTTCTGTTTGTATCTCCTGTGCATAGTAGTCTCTGACAAATATGCCCCATCTTAAGTCTGTTTCTGACCTGTCAGACATAACATCAAAGATCAAATCAATTAAGAAAACCCTTTCAATACATAACATTTGAGTGTATGCCTGTTTTAATTGTGCTATGTATGTACTGTGGTTAATAATTATTTCCAGACTAGATGGGTGCGATCTCACTATGGACAACTGTGATACTCTCTGCTCTGTTCTACAATCAGTAAACTCTTTCCTGAAAGATCTGGACCTCAGTAATAATGAGCTGCAGGATTCAGGAGTGGAGCTGCTCTCTGCTGGACTGAAGAGTTCACACTGTAAACTGCAGAAACTCAAGTAAGCCTGTTTATACATTCTTTAACAAAAATAACCTGAGAAGAAACTGCTGTAATATAAAAGAAAATACATTCAAATTATTAATTATAAGTTTTGCTATTATGTACTGTAGATGACAAGGTCTTTAAACTTTATATTGAGAACTGTTCTTTCCACAGAGTTTTTAGATAACCAAACACCAAATCATAGTTGCAGATATCTCAATTGCCACTCTTTGTATTGGTACCAATTAATTTTTCATCTTGCCACTTGCCCAACTTTTTGAAGATGCATTGATGCCATCAAGTTCTAAATAAGTTAATGTTTTTCGTAAAATTGTAAAATGTGGGACAGAAGAGCTGACTGAGCTAAGGACACAATTGACAGCTGTTTCTTCTAGGGTCAGCTCGTAACAGAGAAAAAGACTGCTCTCCCCCAGACTCTCTGTCAGACTAAACACCAGACATTGTGAACAAGAATCTATTTGAAAGAAACAGAGAAATGTGGCTTTGGGGTGGCCCATGCCAAAACACAAAAAAACAACAACCAAAGAACACCAAAGAAACCAAATTACACAGAACTACCTGCAACAAAAATAAATCATAAGCAATTCAAAACAAAGTGGCATTCACCCCTACTTTTCCCCAAAGGTATTTGATAAATTGGAATAAAGCAAATAGTAAGCAAATTTAAAAATGGATGTGCCACATTGGCCAGTGCAGAATGTTATTTTATTTGATTAAATAGGTGTAGCCTAAAATGTTTTTTTCTTGCTCAGGCTTTCCCTTATATGAGGAAAGCACATAGAGAAAGACTAAACAGAAAAAAACAGGTAGGCAGGCAAAGAAGAAAAATGACTACAAATTGTTGTAACACAGTAACAAAAAAAGGACACAATACTGGGCTATTCAAGAATCATATGAGTTTATGTCAGAATGGGTCAAGGTACTGAATATAAATCTGGACAGGTGACATGACAGGGGCCGGACAGGACTCTAGACAGATAATATAATAGAGGTCTTAGAAACAAGAAAAAAGTTTTAGAAAAAAGCAGTAGATATAACATACATGGGCATAGGACAGATACAACAATGAGGACTGAGACAGATTTGTTGACTGGAATGGGAACTAACAGGCTCAGAGGGATGGGAGGGAATTTTGGTGAACTTTTTTTCAGGCAATGACACCATATCAATTGAACTGTTAAATCTCTCATTTCTGAAATCTGATTTTGCAGACTTTCTGGCTGTAATATTACTGCACTTTCCTGTGAAAACCTACTACCAGCTCTACAATCAGCCAACTCCACCCTAAAAGAGATTGACCTCAGTAACAATGACCTGCAGGATTCAGGAGTAGAGCTGATCTCTGCTGGACTAAAAAGTTCACACTGTAAACTGGAGACACTTAGGTAAACATTCTGTGAAAAAAATCCTTAATCATTACTTATTAGAAAAAAAGTAGGTATTAGTATCAGACAAAACTAAAGCCACATGATGCAGGACCCAACCATGCCAAATGAGCCAGTGTGCTAAAATGCTAATCTTATCCTGCCTCTATCTGGATCAGCAGGGCTCTCTGATTGACAGATTGGCAGAGGGTCATTTAGAGTCATCTAGGAGAGACCCTGAAATCCATGAGGAGAAAGACAGAGAAAGACAGGGAAGAAAGAAGAGAAAGTTAAGAGAAAAGAAAAAAATAGAAAAAGAAACAGTGTGATTTACATGTAACAAATTTAAAGCACAGGAATACCAAACTTATACCTTCCTGTGGTTTTCAATTTTGTTTTCTCCTTACAGTTTAAACTAATATAACACACACTTGCAGTTGTGTGGTTTAAACATCATGGTCTACAGATATTCATGTTTGAGAATTGCAATGAACTGTTGCATTTGTATAGTGCATAACTCATTTTGATGACATTCACTCTGCAGACTTACTTTCTGTAAACTTGGGGGAAAAGCTTGTGAATATTTGGGATCAGCTCTTCAGTTAGTAAACTCTCCGCTGAAAGAGCTGGATCTCAGTAATAATGACCTTCAGGATTCAGGAGTGGAGCTGCTCTGTGCTGGACTGAAGGGTTCACACTGTAAACTGCAGACTATCAGGTAATATTTGTGGATTTATATTTAACTGAAATAAGGTTATTAAATAACTGTATCATGCTTAAACTATACAGGAAAATATATTTTAATGTTTTTTATTAGTTAATTCTTTATTTAATTTACTGAAACAATGGTAATAGTTCTCTGTAAGAGAAGTGCCATCACTTGTACTATACACCAGTAAGCAATTATATCCTTGCTAGCTTTTGTTTTTAGGTATACATGTTTCATTTTTCATCTGTGTTGATGTATTATGCATACATACACTTACTTCATAACAAAAATAATACCTGTGTAATGTATTTATTAAAATCTTGTAAAAATCTGGGATCAGCTTTACAGTCAGTAAGCTCCTTTCTGAAAGAGCTGGAACTCAGTAACAATGACCTGCAGGATTCAGGAGTAAAGCTGATCTGTGATGGACTGAAAAGTTCACACTGTAAACTGCAGACACTCAGGTGAATTTTTTGTAATTTCAAATGTTAATGCTATTAAATACATTAAAATGTAATGCCATTGCACAATAATCACAACAAAATTGGTATATCTTCTTCAAATGGTGCATAGTAGTAAACCCTACACAGTCTTTAAATTTACAAAGTATTTATATGGCAAATATGTTTTTATTCTATGCATGGCAGATACCTGCAATTGATAGTATCACTGTTGATGTATTTCTATCTCTATTGTGTGCTTTACAGAAGCCATGGGTTAGTTATCCATCACTGCATAATTTCCAGACTCAAGTGGGCGCAATTACAATTTTAGAATTTAGAAATTGGAATTACAAATTCATAGGATGTATGAGTATTTCCCAGAATTTATATGTTGATGTATTGCATCTGCTCTGAAATCAAACCCTTCCTACATTAAAGAACTGGACCTGACCTATAATCACCCAGAAGAATTTGGAGTAAAGCTGCTCTCTGGTCTGTTGGAGGATCAGCACTATAAACTGAATGAGCTAAAGTGAGTTGCTGACATGTAGCTGTACACACAAAGCTGCACTCGTTACATTAAACAACATGCAAGCTGTGAAGTTTATTTCTCCAATGAACAGGCTTGTTCTACAGAAAGCATACTGATGTGAATAACATAAGTAAGATTTAAACTGACTTTTTGGTGCTAGAAATTACACATGCTAAAACATGCACACATATTTGTTAAATAATTATTATTAAGTATTACTTAAATTCTTATTAAAATATTAGTGAAATCTAAGTTTGGGTCAGTTGACCTAACCTGCTGTCATGAGGTTTCTGATATGCACAAGGCTGTGACATAATATAATCTAATGTAAATATGAGTGACAAATTATGCTCAGTAATTGGATCTCAAGTTCCTTGTTTTCACCCTAGTATTCACTGTTGTATTGATATAACTAAAATAAGTTATTGTGTTTTTCAGAGATCATACAGGTGTGTACTGATGCACTAAATGTAAAAAACTGGACTCATTATGTTGACCTATTATTTCCCTTTTTTGTTATGAATCTATAAAGAACCACCGACTTTACATAAAGACCACTTATGGAATTCATTATCAGGGAGTAATGAATAAATGTAAGACTTTAATGAATCCTGAATACAAATACCTTAAAAATTTGTTTTTCTTTTTAAGGGTAGAGCATGGAGGAAAAATTAGGATGAAACCTGGTCTGAATAAATGTAAGAACCACACAAACACACACACAGGTGTGAAAAGTATCTCCATTTATTAATCTGTAGGCAGAAGTATAGAAGTGTAAGTTTAAAATACTTTTGTAGAAGTTGAGGTATCAACTCAAGCTTTTTACTCTTTAAGTAAAAGTGTAAAAGTACTGGTTTCATACTAGACTATATACGTCTGCTATGTTCTTGCTGGACGTGGGGACGTGGGGGGGGGGGGTGTGCAGGTGTGATGGATCACAGTATAAACCAATAGGGAATGGGAATGGTATAGGTTCATATTTCTCTACATCCAATCACAATCAGATTCACTCTATCTGGATGGAGAGATTTATCTGGATAGGGGTTTTATTAAACAATGAGAAGCCGGAATGAAAACCAGCTGAAATGAAATAGGAGTAACGAGGCTTTGTTAAAATGTAATGAGTAGAAAGTTCAGATTATTGTGTAAAAATTTAATAGTAGTTACTCTAGTAAAGCAAAGATAACCTACATTTAAGTATTAGTACTTCATTACTGTTTATCTGTGTGTGTTTATGTGTAGATGCCTGTGATCTCACCCTGGACCCGAACACAGCACACACTCTTCTCTCTCTGTCTGATGGGAACAGAAAGGTGCGACGTGTGAAAGGCAGGCAATTATATCCAGATCATCCAGACAGATTTGATTGCTGCAAGCAGGCTCTGAGTGTGGAGAGTCTGACTGGACACCACTACTGGGAGGTGGAGTGGGGTGGGATTAGTGGAACAGTAGCCATTTCATACGGCAGAATCCAAAGAAAAGGAGACAGTGAGGACTGCTGGTTTGGATACAATAATCATTCCTGGACTCTGAACTGTTGTGATAAAATATTCTCTGTCTGGCACAATAATAAGAAAACTGCTATACCTGTCCATCCCTCGGACTTTCACAGAGTAGGAGTTTATCTGGACTGGACAGCTGGTACTTTGTCTTTCTACCTCATCTCACCCGATACCCACACACTGACCCACCTTCACACCTTCAAAACCTGTTTCACTGAGTCACTCTATGCTGGGTTTTGGATTGATAAAGACTCATTCGTTAGTCTGTGCGTGTGAGACAGATTGAAGGAACTCAAAACAATATGGATGATGTTGCTCTAATGTATCACATCTTAAATAACACATCTATCTATATCATAAAAACTTAAAATCTGAAATGATTGGGGTGTACAAACACTATTTTTTACATTCACTATGGCTTCTATTTCATTGCAGTCAGTTTTTCATCTCAAAATATTAGGTTTTGTCAGGTCAACTTCAGTTGATTTGTTAATATACAGTTGCCGGATCTTCATCTACATCACAACAATAGACAAACACAGTCTGCTTAAACTAAAACCACACAAAAAATTATATGTTTGCCTGGTTTTATTGAACACAACATGTTAACTTCCACAGTGAGGAGGGAAAAGTATATGAACCCCTAGGCTAAATACTTTTCTAAGAGCTAACTGGAGGCAGGGTGTGATGAGATGAGATTGGATGTGTTGGTTAAAGCTGCTCTGCCCTATAAAAAAAACACACCAGTTTTGAGTTTAATGTTCTTAAGAAGCCTTGCTTGATGTAAATCATTTCTTGCACAAAAGAGCTCTCAGAAGACCTACGTTCAAGAATTGTTGACTTGCATGAAGCTAGAAAGGGTTCCAAAAGTATCTCTAAAAGCCTTGATGTTCATGTGTCCACACTAAGACAGACGCTCTACAAATGGAGAAAGTTCAGCACTGTTGCTGCTACTCTCCCTAGGTGTGGTAAAGTTCTGTAAAGATGACTGCAAGAGCACAGCGCAGAATGATCAATGAGGTGAGGAAGAATCCTAGAGTGTCAGCTGAAGACTTACAGAAATCTGTGGCACATGCTCACATTTTAGTTGACAAATCTACAATAAGGAAAACATTAAACAAGAATGGAGTTCATGGGAGGACACCACGGAGGAAGCCACTGCTGTCCAAAAAAACATTGCTGCACGTTTGAAGTTTCAAGCAAAAGAGCACCTGGATGTTCCACAGCAATACTGCCTAAATATACTGTGGACAGATGAAACCAAAGTTGAGTTGTTTGGAAGGAAAACACACAACACTCCTCCTGACCGTTCTGCAGGTCTGTTCTGCAGCTACAGGAAACGATTGGTTTAGGTTTTTGCTGCCAAAGGAGGATCAACCAGTTATTAAATACAAAGATTCACATCCTTTTCCCTCACTGTGAATATTAACATGTTGTGTTCAATAAAACCATGCAAACATATAATATTTTGTTTGGGATTAGTTTATGCAGACTGTGTTTGTCTATTGTTGTGACTTAGATGAAGATCAGAACACATTTAATCACCAATTTATGCAGAAATACAAGTAATCCCAAAGGTTCACATACTTTTCCTCCTCACTGTGAATATTAACATGTTGTGTTCAATAAAACCATGCAAACATATAATTGTGTGTGTGTGGTATTAGTTTATGCAGACTGTGTTTGTCTATTGTTTTGACTTAGATGAAGATTAGAACACATTTTATGACTATTTTTTTGCAACTGTGTGGCTTTTGCAAACTTTCCTGTATTTTAATTCTGCACAATTAAACTCTGGTATTTACTACACAAGTTTATGGAAGTGTGACAGTTATTTTTTTTAAATATAGTTTAATCATTACAACAGACTGATTTCATAAATCAGCTGAAATGTGTTTGATCAATCTGGGGAAAATCCCAGTCAGGATGTGAGGAGGAGCTCTTGAGAGGAACCATGGCTGAAAAGAGGAATCACTGCCTTGAATAAGATACAGTTCTGGGCTGCTTTCACTACTGCTTTTTGTTCTGAAGTTTAAGATATTTTAATTTGATCCAATTATTAACTTGATTCAATTTTTTGGAATCTTTGGTTCAGCTTTTCACACCAATTACAGGATGGTGAGTCAGTCTTTTGTCACCCATTAAACAATTGAAGAAGAAAAAGAAGATTTGTTGTTTATCTACTGTAACTGTAGATTAATTACAGAGCAGTACGGGTACAACAGATTACAGTGCTGGTGATTCTGTATCTACTGTAACTGTAGATTAATTACAGAGCAGTACGGGTACAACAGATTACAGTGCTGGTGATTCTGTATCTACTGTAACTGCAGATTAATTACAGAGCAGTACGGGTACAACAGATTACGGTGCTGGTGATTCTGTATCTACTGTAACTGTAGATTAATTACAGAGCAGTATGGGTACAACAGATTACAGTGCTGGTGATTCTGTATCTACTGTAACTGTAGATTAATTACAGAGCAGTATGGGTACAACAGATTACAGTGCTGGTGATTCTGTATCTACTGTAACTGTAGATTAATTACAGAGCAGTACGGGTACAACAGATTATGGTGCTGGTGATTCTGTATCTACTGTAACTGTAGATTTATTACAGAGCAGTATGGGTACAACAGATTACAGTGCTGGTGATTCTGTATCTACTGTAACTGTAGATTAATTACAGAGCAGTCCGGGTACAACAGATTACAGTGCTGGTGATTCTGTATCTACTGTAACTGTAGATTAATTACAGAACAGTACGGGTACAACAGATTAGGCCAGACACTGCCAGTCACCATTATTATCCCCCACTACACTGTCCACTGTGGGTGGTAATATTAGCTTCTACGGTGTATTCTCAGAACGCATGTCACATTGTGGAGGGAGGAATGTTAAATACCCGAAACACAACTTCAGAAATGGAGCACCACATCTTCTGGCCACTAGTCATTAATATTATTGTTAATCCAGTCTTAAATTGATTAGATGTCTTAGTTCGCTAACATCTCTAAAAAAAACTCTACAGTCTGCAGCCCACAGGCTCTCTTACACAGGTGTAGCCATGGCATCTCTTTTTCTATATGATGTATTACTTTTAAAAATAATGTTTTTAAAGCAGCCTTGTGTAAGACAAAAGTATTACATGACAGCAATGAATTAATACAAAATATAAATTAAAAAATGTTTTTTTTTTCCTCAAGGATTCAAGGAGATTTATTGTCATTTGCATCACATGTGGTACATGAGGTGGAACAAAATTGTGAAGACTGCTGTGCTCTAAATGGCTTTGATGTACATGATGTGACTGAGCATAAATGCAAAGGTTGCATTTATATGTGTGCATATAGCACCTTTCGGCTCTGTGATCCACCCACAGACTCAAACCACATCCTGCTGAGCCTGTAAAAGAGAAGGTATTTACATGACAGCTTTGTTGTGCACTGCCTTTAACTTGAACAAATAAAGATCAATTTAAAACCGTTAAAATTCCATCTAACCAAACTTTATTCTTTATATATAAAAGCTCACAAGATCTCAACTCCTTTCTCCAGACTGAAAGGTACTCTTCTTTTTAATGGATTTACTGTAAGTTTAGCTATATCTGTTTTAATGAGATCTGGAGTTTTAACAATAAACATATACTCACTGCTAGCAATTAGGAATAATATTTTTTATATGCATGTTTTCATAAACAGCTTCTGTAATGTAAAATTATTTGTAAGTAATAATAATAATAATCTTAGATTGCATCAATTGAAATACAATAGAACACATTAAAGCTCCACAGACCTTCTCAACCTTCAACCACTTCTATTGTATTTTTAATAGTTGAAGTATAAAATATGACCCAAGTCTGAGCCCTTATTCCAGAAGTAATCTACCCCTCTAACCTACCCCTCTACCAATTTACCAGTCTACCTACATACATATTTACCTACCTACCTACCAACCATTCTAACTATCAACCAACCTACCAATTTATCTACCTACCTACCTACCCCATCTTGCTGAGTGTCAAAAACAACAATAGCTGTCTTAGTGAATAATGTAATTCATATGACAGTACATTTGTTGTGCATCACCTTCATCCTGAAATGAATAAAATAAATTGTAACCATAGCATCTCCTTTAAAATTCTATCTAATTTAGAATTAGACTAAAATTGATTCTGGGTAATCGTCATGCAGGAGTTTGGATGTTTGGATTGATGGATTAAATGTAACTCTTTTAAACACAGTTGCATCTCCTTTCTCTGGAAGGCAGTGGATAGATACTGTCAGTTTGGTTGCTAACTTGCTATATTGCAAATAACTGTAAATACCTGAGGAAAAGGTTAAATAGCATGTTGGGATGTTGGGTTAGAATTGCTAACTATAGAATAAGATGGTTTAGATGGATATTTATTTACAAACAGCTGAAAGATTGTAAACTTTTGGGGCTAAACAGTGACATCACTACCTGTCTGTGTTTCTCACGAACAGACACATTCAGTTACCTAGAAGAGACAGTGGTCAGGGTGTGCAGACATTTTCGTTCCGCTGATGACTCAGAATGGATGTGTTTATACTTCTTCTTCTGCTGTTTTATGGACAGTTACGCACAGCTTCTACTGGTATGCCTGTTGTTTTATAAATGTACCTCATATTTTACAATATTTAACTTTTATTATATTAACTTGGACTAACTTGATTAGAGCTGCAAATACAGAATGCTTAGGTGTAGCAGAAAAACTCTCCTGTACATGTGATCTATGTAGGTTACTGGGTAATTGCATTAGAATCAAGGGCGTAGGAGGGGGCTTGATATTGGGGGGACACATTTGCCAATATGAACCCAAGCCCACCCAATAGTTTCCTAGAACAACATTTGTGGAAATTACTTTTAATTAAAAGTAAATTATTATTATTATAAGGTGATTTTACTACCTAAACATGTTACTCCACGTTACAGTTACTGTTGTTAGAAATAATATGCATGCAATGTCTGAATTATATACATATGACAAAAATTATCAGTTATCACCTAATATTTAAAATAATATTGTCAATTCTGTCGTATATTTACATTTTCTCCTGCACTCTTATTTTTTTTCTACTGAGAGCTCTTCTGAAGATGGTGTCCTTTTATGTAAAAGAATGTAACTTTACGTTTCATAGAGATTTTTATAAACGTCAGGACATGTGGTCTTACTGTGAACTACAAAAGAAGAAGTCACGTTACAGCAGTGTTTCTCTACCCTGTTCTTACATATTCTACTGCATATTAACACTATTCTGCATATTCTAGAGCTTCCTCTGGTGGATATACATGATTAATTTAGGCTCCATAGGGGGCTAAAGGATTTTAACAGGTAAACTCAGTAAAGGACTGTTTATTAGCTGATCAACTGGATCAGGTGGAAAACACTAGTTTAGGGCAGTGATCAGGGTTAAGTAACTGCTTTAAACTACCAACTTAAAGTACTGTACTAAATTCTGGCGATCATCTACATCCAGCTTCTAGATAACTAGTTAGCTAAATGAATTTTCGTTCATTATAGCTCACAGTAAGTCCTGTAATCCTAAATGAATAAACAGTTTGAAAATTAAAGTGATTAGCTGATCAGGTACAGGGAAACATTACATATATAGTTCTTTTTTTTCTTTATGCCTGACTCCCAGTCAAAGATAAGCTTACACACTAACACAGCTGCAGTTTATTAATCACAGTGAGTTTTGATCTGTGTGCTGATTCAGAGA
This sequence comes from Astyanax mexicanus, assembly GCF_023375975.1. Taxonomy (NCBI): domain Eukaryota; kingdom Metazoa; phylum Chordata; class Actinopteri; order Characiformes; family Acestrorhamphidae; genus Astyanax; species Astyanax mexicanus. The sequence goes on from NW_026040041.1 coordinate 1,243,434, forward strand.
CGTGTATTTTTATCCAGCTATCAGAAACATATCATCACAGTTTATGTGGTTAGCCTATCGTTAACTTTCTTTTAGTAAAATCTCCGTATATGCATCTGTTTTAAAATCAGCTGAAGCTGCTGCGTCCCGATCCCGCTGCTAAATCTCACAGCGAAGGGGCGGGGCTTCCCCAACAGCAAACTGCCTCTGCTCCGCGCGCCGCAAAACCAGCAAGCTGATTGGCTGTTTCTACTGAGAGGCGGGACTTAATACCTGAACCAGCTCTGTGATTGGTCCGGTCTGTCTCCTCATTAATAGTACAGCTGATCTGAGCGAACTGATGTCATTTTTGGGGGGGACAAATCCACCTGTTTCTACTATTGGGTGGGACATGTCCCACCCATCCCCACCGGTTCCTACACCTATGATCAGAATAACTGTACTAAAATATGCTGCATAATACAATAACCAATAATTAATACTATTAAAGTTATTTAACTTCAATGCTTACCCATAAACAAGACTATTGGTAATGTGTTTGTAATAAGTAACTGGGATCGTATCTTACACCCTGTGTAAGGTGCATTGCGATGATCATTGCTATGTTACATCCCACCAACAGTCAACACCAATTTTCACACCTTAGCAACAGAGCTTCTGAATATATCTACACTGATGGGCGTGGTGTTCTGGAAATGAGGTGTGTTCAGGTACATTTCTGGAGTTTTGCTTGTTTATCTTGGTAACAGGAAACACAGGAGCTCCACTGACTGAATACAACCTAGACAGACGTTCATCGCTATCTTGGCAACACAGGCACACCACAGCAGCACAAACCCAACTTTTACATCAACAATAAACAGAATAGTAAATAAAATAACATTGCTGTTCCCGTAAATGAGCTGCTGGAGCTCCTTCACAGCGTCAACCAGCAGCTCAGTTTCCTCTGCTGAGAAGAGTTTGTTGAACACGTCCAGGTAGCTGCACCGTTACAATAGCAATCCACCAAAGACAGAGCTCAGCTGACTCCTAAAGGGAAAGGCAATTAATTAAGGAAATTAATACATGCCTTATGTCTTGCATTTGAAGCCATGCAAGCTGTACTTTTCCCGTCGTTCTGATAGCAAAGACACACCGCCCTGCCCTAAATCAAGCTGCACAGTTCACGGTTAATGACTGGCCTATAGATCACTTAAATAATTGATTAGATTTCTGATCTCTTTATTTCAGATCCTCCTGCACCCTCTTTAGATTTGTCTTCCACTCAGACTCGGACTGTTCGACTGGGAGAAAACGTCACTATGAGCTGCAACATCACTGAAAAGCACGAGGTGTCCTGGTATCGCCTGAACTCTCGGTTAGAGGAGCTAACGCTGCTGATCCATGGCGAGAAAACCAGAACCAGGAAAAGCCTTCCGTTCTCCTACAATACAGACGAAAAGCGCTTCATCCTGACGGCGAACAGCGAGATTACTGAGGCCAGACTTACAGTCCGAGAGGTTCAGCCGGATGATCTGGGCTTTTATTTCTGTGGGACTAAAGCCGATTTCTATCAGATGTATTTCGCCAGGCCAATCAGACTGCAGCTGAAAGGTTTGTGGTTTTTCTATATTCTGGGAGTTTATATAAATTTAACATTCTGTCTTAGTTCTGGTGTTTGAGTTATTGGAAGGTGACCATACTCTTTAAACTTCTGCAATATTGTTTCACGAGACAACTTAGAGTAACTTAGAGTAGTGTCAATATTTTACATTTGCAAGAAAAATATTGCAATAAAAAAGTGAGTTGTTTGGAAGGAACACACAATGCTATGTGTGGAGAAAAAAGGCACAGAACACCATCATCAAAACCTCATCCAGACTGTGAAACATGGTGGAGGGAGCATCATGGTTTGGGGCTGCTTTGCTTTGCAGCCTCAGGGTCTGGAGGGATTTTTGTCATCGACAGTAAAATGAATTCCCAAGTTTACCAAGACATTTTTCAGGAAAACTTAAGACCATCTGTCCTCCAACTGAAGCTCAACAGAGGATGGATGATGCAACAGAACAACGACCCAAAACATAGAAGTAAATCAACAACTGAACGACTTCAACAGAAGAAAATAAATAAATACTCCTTCTGGAGAGTCCTGACCTCCTGAACCCAACTGAGATGCTGCAGCATCATGACCTCAAGAGAGAGATTCACACCAGATATCCCATAATATTATAGCTGAACTGAAACAGTTTAGTGAAGAGGAATGATCCAGAATTCCTCCTGACCGTTCTGCAGGTCTGATCTGCAGCTACAGGAAACCATTGGTTGAGGTTTTTGCTGCTAAAGGAAGATCAACCAGTTATTAAATACAAAGATTCACATACTTTTCCTCCTCACTGTGAATATTAACATGTTGTGATCCATAAAACCATGTAAACATATTTTGTGTAGTATTAGTTTAAGCAGACTGTGTTTGTCTATTGTTGTGACTAATGACCAATTTATGCAGAAATACAAGTAATCCCACATACTTTTTCTTGCAATTGTATTTGGCCAGTCAATCACTTTACATTTATGTTTAGGGTATTTATCAGTAATAGTACTTCAAAAGTATAGTATAAGTGCTTTAAAAAACATTCAAAGCTAGATTGTAGAGAGAAAAATCTGAAAGATATATTACGTTTGGATAATGTTAAGACACGTACAAGGAAAAAGGGTTAGTTTACTACGCTTTTACCTTTTCCCGAACTGTGGGCACGTACAAAACAACAGGGGAAGGTGACTCAGAGTGGAAGTGTTTTCACTTCTTCTACTACTGTTTCAGGAACAGCTACCTACAGCTTCTACTGGTATGCCTGTTTTTTTTGTTTGTTTAAATAAATTTCCCTCTTAATTTACATGATTTAACTTTTATTTTATTGACTATGACTAAGCTTTTCAGTAAAAACTCTCCTGTATGTGTGATCTGCATAGATTACTAAGTAATTACATAAGAATAACTGTATTAAGATATCCAATAATTAATAATAAAAAAAAAACGTTTAACTTCAATGCTAACCCATAAAGAAGACTATTGGTAATGTATTTAAAATAAGTAACTGGGGCCAAATCTTTGACCGTATGTAAAATGATTATTGTAGTCTTACACGCCAACAATGGCCTATTTTCACGCCTTGCATCTGAGTTGTTTAAATAGCAACAGTGCTTGTGAATATATCTACACTAGATGGACTTGGTGGTCTTTCTATATGAGTTGTGTTTAGTTAGGCAAGTACAAAAACCCAGGGGAAGAGCTAGTGACCTTAAAAGCAGATTGAACCAGGAAATCAATGCTGGTGATAACCACCACTCTATATAAAAAAGTTGGAAAACATTAGTTTTGTCAGCAGAATAAGGTATGTCTTACCCAGAAACATTCTAATATCACTGTATAATACTTTAATACACACTTTAATATATATTTTCTTAAAGAAATCATATATAGACAACCATCTGCAAACTCACATCTTCGGTTTTAAAAACGTGCCATTTTGACTGTTTATGATATAAATGTGTTTGAAATCTTCTTATTTGTCTTCCAGCAAATATGAATCATCTACCTTAAAGGTTTTTTTTTTCATATATTTGTATTTAATGACCAAGTTGACAATCAATCGACACAAAATCCCTACAATCTCCACACTGCCTTCATTAGAGACTCTTTTGGGAAATTTGCAATACTTTATCAAGCTCCTAGTCTTTGGAATCAGCTTCCTGATTATCTGAAAAAAAAAAATGCTATTTAACATAATTTAAAAGGTACATTATCAGTCACCTATAATAGATTGGAGGCAGAATGCAAATGCACGTCAGATGCAATGAACATCCGTTAAAAAAAAACAAAAACAACAAAGAACAAAAACTAAAGCAGTAAAACAAACTCTAAGTCTGAAGAAACAAAGACTATAAAACTAAAGAGAACTAACCAGAAACTGTGTAGACAAAACTAATTAGTCATCTATAGTTACATTGTTTATTTATTGTTTTAGACCATTCTTTTCTTCCATTTCTCATGTTTTATTTATTGCATGTATATTTATTGTTTTACTTTATTCTTTCATGTATGTTTTCTGTTGTTTTTTTCCCTTTGTTAGAAACAAATGTGTTTTTTTTTATATAAGCCCTCTCTGGTTTCATTTCACCTCTTCTTCACACATCCTGATTACTATAATTATAATTTTGCTTTTATTATTGTTTTAAAAGTGTTTGTGCAAAATTCAATAAACTTAATTGAACAACATCCAAATTGAAGGTTTCACAGACAGGCAGAGCATGTTACAGAGATATTGTGATAATAAGATTGAGGTCGAGGTTTAGACTGAATTTCCTGTTGAAATGTTTTCACTTCTTCAGAGATCATTTAAAAAAGTTAAATGGAAAATACTGTGGTGTTTTTTTTTTAACCCAGATACATATTTATTTATTAATATTTAAATTTTATATGCAGACCAGAAGTCCAAACAAGACCAGACGTCTCCAGAGAATGGGGTAAAAGGTAAGACCAGTCCAAACTTAATTTTGTCTATAAGAACTTTAATGGAAATAAAATGTCCTTTAAATAATTTTTCTTATTACTAAACTAATATAAATATAATCAATAAGGTTTATCACTTAAAGATTTGTCTTTGGTAATCCACAATAAATATATCAGTATGTTCTTCTGGTAATCTGTGGTTTGTTGTAGTTCTTGAACATATTAGTGTGTTCTTCTGGTTCCGTTACGGTTTTGTGGGAGAGGTGAACTCAAATGCAGAGTTGTTTTATTTATTTATTATTATTATTTTATTTATTTATATATTTGCTTATTTATTTTTTGCTAGTATTTAGTTTTATTATTTAGTTAGTTAGTTAGATATATTACTTGTGTGTCTGTGTGTGTAGATGGTTTGATGTATCTGGGATGGGTTTGAACTCCCACTGCACTACTTAAAGTGTGTGCAGTGGTTTCGGAAGAGGGCCTTAAATGTGGCAGTGGAGAAAAAGGGCGGGAAAATCAAACAATGGACCTGCTGCCACATGGCATGGCCCAAACAAATGAAAATTAAATCAAACTAAGGGCGTTTTCACACCAGCACTGTTTGGTCCGGTTAAAATTGAGCAGGTGTGAAAACAGTAATCGCACTCGGGTGCGGATCAAAAGAACCGGACCGAGACCAGCTAGAGGAGGCGGTCTCGGTCCGGTACCAAACGAACTCTGGAGCGGTTCGCTTGTGGTTCACAGCTGTGAACAAACATTGTGTCCGTGCAGGCTCTGCCTGTCTGCGCTGCATTCACTGCTCACAGTCGGGTGACTATGTTTATTATGTATAAATCTGCGCTGCACGTAGAAACACTGTGTTTGAAAGTGCAGTGTTTCAGCGTTCAGTGTTAAAGCACGGATATTTGCGCTGGAACACAAAATCTTCTCGCTGTATTTATTTTTTTTGTATATTTATATTTAACATACTCCTGTGTCAGACAGCTCGGACCAATCAGAGGACACAGGCTGCTCGCGTGGTTTATTGATGCGCATTTTGGTGCGTTTACATTTATGCCTATGTGGAAACCAGACCGAACAGAGCGAGAAAACGCTCCAAGTAAACAAACTCATTAACTGATTCGGACCAGAGAAACGAACTACAGGTGTGAAAATGCCCTTAAAGAAACTTAGGAAAGGCTTCTTGAAAACCAAAACTTAGAAAAACTCTGAGATCTTTTCTCTCTCTTTTTTGTGGCTTCTTTTAAGAGTTCTTTTCTTTCTAATCTCTTTCTTCTATACCCACTGTTACCGGTCACCCCTCTACAAAGGTGTGACGGTGAACTGAGGTTCGGCTGGGGTTTTTAAGCTGTGTTTTACAGCTTAGCCTGATTTGCACTAATTACCGCTGGGGATTCTGGGACTTGGAGTTTTTTGCCCCAGATCCACCAGCTCTTCCACTACAGTGTCCAGGCCCTCTGCTGGTGGTTGTCAGCACATGCCGCTTTCTTACAGGTTCTCTGTGGTTGTATATAATCTCAGTGTGTTCTCCTGGTTCTCTGTGGTTGTATATAATCTCAGTGTGTTCTCCTGGTTCTCTGTGGTAGTATATAATCTCAGTGTGTTCTCCTGGTTCTCTGCGGTTGTATATAATCTCAGTGTGTTCTCCTGGTTCTCTGTGGTAGTATATAATCTCAGTGTGTTCTCCTGGTTCTCTGCGGTTGTATATAATCTCAGTGTGTTCTCCTGGTTCTCTGTGGTTGTATATAATCTCAGTGTGTTCTCCTGGTTCTCTGTGGTTGTATATAATCTCAGTGTGTTCTCCTGGTTCTCTGTGGTTGTATATAATCTCAGTATGTTCTCCTGGTTCTCTGTGGTTGTGTATAATCTCAGTGTGTTCTCCTGGTTCTCTGTGGTTGTGTATAATCTCAGTGTGTTCTCCTGGTTCTCTGTGGTCGTATATAATCTCAGTGTGTTCTCCTGGTTCTCTGTGGTTGTATATAATCTCATTGTGTTCTCCTGGTTCTCTGTGGTTGTATATAATCTCAGTGTGTCCTTCTGGTTCTCTGTGGTGTATATAATCTCAGTGTGTTCTCCTGGTTCTCTGTGGTTCTAGACGGTGTCAGTGCGGTGGAGAGAGTGATGATGTTGGTGGGGGTGGGTGCCGTGGCGCTGGTGTTTCTCCTGGCCTCGATCGCTGCTGGTTGGGTGATCCACCGGAGATCCTGGCGCTCCGGCTGGGCAGCAGGACGAGACTCAGCTCAGCGTCGCTCTCTGAAGAAATGAAGATCTGAGGATCTCACAAGGATCCAGAACATCTACCTGATACGGGAATATATGCATATATACGCTTTATATGTTATTAATAGTGTTATACGCTTATAATTCAGTTTAGTCAAGTTATTAATAGTGTTATACGCTTATAATTCAGTTTAGTCAAGTTATTAATAGTGCTATACGCTTATAATTCAGTTTAGTCATTCTGTAAACATATAAACTCAAAAATAATATTGTTTCTAAAACCTACTAAAGCAAAGTATAAAAACTGTTGTAAAGTAAGTGGAGATTATAGTTAAAAAGACAATAATAAAACAGTTAAACAATAAAATACACACTGAAATATATAAAAAACCCTCACATTTAATGGGTCTACTGTGGTCATAAAGGTCATACAGATGTTGTGTAGATGTTCTGATGTTACATGTTTTTTTTTAAATAGCTCATCAATGCCTAAAGTTATTTTATAGTTTTAAATCTACAAAATTAAGACCTTTAAGAGTTAACTTAAACATTTAGAAATGTAGAAACTGTGCATGGAAATTAATGGAAAATGCTGCAACTAATGATTGGTCGATTAGTCACCATTATTTTTGCAATTTCATTCTCCTTTGTCTTGATTTCTGCTGGTGAAGCTCCTGATCTAATGCATGATTTACTCCACTTTAAAAACTCAACTTTTAGGGTTCTAGACCAATTCTGCAGGACGTTTTGATAGATGTTTACACACCATAGAATTAGTTGTTTTCAGGAGATTATTTGATACTATAAATGGCTTTAACTGAGATTTAAATATTAATAAAAAAATTTATATTTTCTGAATTATATTGTATAACTATTATTATTCGCTACTGTTGTTTTTATAATAGGACAGGAAAGAGACAAGCTTGGATACATTAATGATGATTTATTAAAAAGGACGAATCCAATATACATTACATACCAGAGTTCAAAGCACAGCAGATCAACATCAAAGAAAAAATAGTAAAATGAAAAACAGGAAAAAGTGGTAAAACGTGGAAAAATCTAAATGCAACGGAACCAAATGCAGAACTCGGCAACCAGAAAGTAATTTTTACTAACAGGTATATGAAATCTAAGGGTGTTTTCACACCTAAATTTAGTTTCTTTGGTCTGAATCAGGTGAAGAGTTTGATTATTTGGAGCATTTTTCCCTTTGGTTTGGTTTGTTTTCACATAGGCACATAGCCATGCTTTAAATTGTATGTTGTATTGATAGAAAATTTATATAGTGCCATTAAATACTGCTTAATGTGAACTACACAATATGTGCATCAATACGCAAAGTATTACATTTACAATATACTTCAAGTGTTAAATCTACTTACGTTTGCAGAATTTGTACAAAATATCACTCAAAAAGCACAAATTAATACTTTTATGTTGTTTAAATAGAGCTTAATTACAACTGAAATAGACTTAAGTTACAATAAGTTCTTCCAAAATAGTACATTTAGTATGTATTTAAGTATATATATAAAAAGGTATATACTTTTCAATGTTAAGTATACTTTAAATAACATACTTAATACACTTTTCTTTTACAAGGGATGCTTTAATGTTGTGTGTTATTTTGCTGTAATTGTGTTATCTCATGTTTTTTGTAACATCTACTCTGTTACATTTTTTTTTCTTGAGTGTCCTGAAAGCAGTTCAAAAATGAAAATATTATTCAAACATAGTTTGTTGTATTCATTGTGTTGTATGTAAAACAATGTTTTAATGTTTAAATATTTTAAAGTTTCGTCATTTGCAGCCAGAGTCTGAGAGAGTCATGAGGCGTATGCTGGGGGGGAGGGGGGGGTCCGGTTGAGTGGAACGGTTAGTTGGCTTTAATATGTTTGGACATATATATGATTGGGAGTCAGTTTGGATCAGTTCAGATCAGTGTGAGTCAGTTTGGATCTGTGTGAGTCAGTTCAGATCTGTGTGAGTCTTTTCAGATCAGCTCAGATCAGTGTGAGTCAGTTCGGATCTGTGTGAGTCAGTTCAGATCTGTGTGAGTCTTTTCGGATCAGTTCAGATCAGTGTGAGTCAGTTTGGATCAGTTCAGATCAGTGTGAGTCAGTTTGGATCAGTTCAGATCAGTGTGAGTCAGTTCGGATCAGTTCAGATCAGTGTGAGTCAGTTCGGATCTGTGTGAGTCAGTTCAGATCTGTGTGAGTCTTTTCGGATCAGTTCAGATCAGTGTGAGTCAGTTTGGATCAGTTCAGATCAGTGTGAGTCAGTTCGGATCTGTGTGAGTCAGTTCAGATATGTGTGATTCAGTTCGAATCTGTGTGATTCAGTTCAGGTCTGTGAGAGTCAGTTCAGATCTGTGTGAGTCAGTTTGGGTCTGTGTGAGTCAGTTTGGGTCTGTGTGAGTCAGTTCGGATGTGTGTGATTCAGTTCGAATCTGCGTGAGTCAGTTCGGATATGTGTGATTCAGTTCGAATCTGTGCGATTCAGTTCAGGTCTGTGAGAGTCAGTTCAGATCTGTGTGAGTCAGTTCGGGTCTGTGGGAGTCAGTTCGGGTCTGTGTGAGTCAGTTTGGATCTGTGTGAGTCAGTTCGGGTCTGTGTGAGTCAGTTCGGGCCTGTGTGAGTCAGTTAGGGTCTGTGTGAGTCAGTTGGATTCTATAAATCAATTGAATCAATTTGAGTCTTTATTATGTGGCTGTTTTGAATCAGTTATTCTAGGCAGTATTTGAAGCATTGGTTTGATGTACTTATATAGTGAAAATTGTGAACAGACTGTTTGGAATAGCAATCATTTTTACAAGGAAACAGACAATAAAACTAACAACTGTTTTTTCTTTTGTATTTAGTTTTGGTTTTAGTGGAATGTACTTAAACATACCTGTGTTGGGCAAACTGGTTTTACTGTGACATTTAAAACCTTTTACATTAAAACCTTTGTACAAGTATGTGAGAAACAGGGAGGCGGAGCTACAGCAAAACGAAATAAGCCTTTTCGGGTCAGTTCGGATCTGTGTGAGTCAGTTCAGTCTGTGTGAGTCAGTTCTGATCAGTTCAGTTCAGTGTGAGTCAGTTTGGGTCTGTGTGATTCAGTTTGAATCTTTGTGAGTCAGTTTGGGTATGTGTGATTCAGTTCGAATCTGTGTGATTCAGTTTGGGTCTGTGTGAGTCAGTTCAGTCTGTGTGAGTCAGTTCTGATCAGTTCATATCAGTGTGAGTCAGTTCAGATCAGTGTGAGTCAGTGCAGGTCTGTGTGAGTCAGTTTGGGTCTGTGTGAGTCAGTTCGGGTCTGTGTGATTCAGTTCGGGTCTGTGTGATTTAGTTCGGTCTGGGTGAGTCAGTTCAGGTCTGTGTGAGTCAGTTTGGGTCTGTGTGAGTCAGCTCGGTCTGTGTGATTCATTTTGAATCTGTGTGAGTCAGTTTGGGTATGTGTGATTCAGTTCAAATCTGTGTGATTTAGTTCGGTCTGGGTGAGTCAGTTCGGTCTGTGTGAGTCAGTTTGGATCTGTGTGAGTCAGTTTGGATCTGTGTGATTCAGTTTGGGTCTGTGTGAATCAGTTCGGGTCCATAAATCAATTGAATCAAATGAGTCTTTAATATGTGTCTGTTTTGAATCAGTTATTCTAAGCATTTTTTGAATCATTGATTTAATTTATTATATAGTGAATAGACTGTTTGGAATAGCAATTATTTAAAGTTTTGTATTGTTTTATATCAATCTTTTTTAAATTTCCTTCAGAATAAATAAAGTATTTATCGATCTAGTTGGAGTCTATAAATCAATTGATTCATTTCAGTTCTGATCAGTTCAGATCAGTGTGAGTCAGTTCAGATCAGTGTGAGTCAGTTCAGATCTGTGTGAGTCAGTTTGGGTCTGTGTGAGTCAGTTCGGATCTGTGTGATTCAGTTTGGGTCTGTGTGATTCAGTTCGGTCTGTGTGAGTCAGTTCGGGTCTGTGTGATTCAGTTCGGGTCTGTGTGATTCAGTTCAGGTCTGTGTGATTCAGTTCGGGTCTGTGTGATTCAGTTCGGGTCTGTGTGATTCAGTTCAGATCTGTGTGAGTCTTTTCGGATCAGTTCAGATCAGTGTGAGTCAGTTTGGATCAGTTCAGATCAGTGTGAGTCAGTTTGGATCAGTTCAGATCAGTGTGAGTCAGTTCGGATCTGTGTGAGTCAGTTCAGATATGTGTGATTCAGTTCGAATCTGTGTGATTCAGTTCAGGTCTGTGAGAGTCAGTTCAGATCAGTGTGAGTCAGTTCGGATCTGTGTGAGTCAGTTCAGATCTGTGTGAGTCTTTTCGGATCAGTTCAGATCAGTGTGAGTCAGTTTGGATCAGTTCAGATCAGTGTGAGTCAGTTTGGATCAGTTCAGATCAGTGTGAGTCAGTTCGGATCTGTGTGAGTCAGTTCAGATATGTGTGATTCAGTTCGAATCTGTGTGATTCAGTTCAGGTCTGTGAGAGTCAGTTCAGATCTGTGTGAGTCAGTTTGGGTCTGTGTGAGTCAGTTTGGGTCTGTGTGAGTCAGTTCGGATGTGTGTGATTCAGTTCGAATCTGCGTGAGTCAGTTCGGATATGTGTGATTCAGTTCGAATCTGTGCAATTCAGTTCAGGTCTGTGAGAGTCAGTTCAGATCTGTTTGAGTCAGTTCGGGTCTGTGGGAGTCAGTTCGGGTCTGTGTGAGTCAGTTTGGATCTGTGTGAGTCAGTTCGGGTCTGTGTGAGTCAGTTCGGGCCTGTGTGAGTCAGTTAGGGTCTGTGTGAGTCAGTTGGATTCTATAAATCAATTGAATCAATTTGAGTCTTTATTATGTGGCTGTTTTGAATCAGTTATTCTAGGCAGTATTTGAAGCATTGGTTTGATGTACTTATATAGTGAAAATTGTGAACAGACTGTTTGGAATAGCAGTCATTTTTAATTTTGCATTGTTTTATATCTATCTTAAAATGTACAAATCACACACATAAACACGTAAACAAGGAAACAGACAATAAAACTAACAACTGTTTTTTCTTTTGTATTTAGTTTTGGTTTTAGTGGAATGTACTTAAACATACCTGTGTTGGGCAAACTGGTTTTACTGTGACATTTAAAACCTTTTACATTAAAACCTTTGTACAAGTATGTGAGAAACAGGGAGGCGGAGCTACAGCAAAACGAAATAAGCCTTTTCGGGTCAGTTCGGATCTGTGTGAGTCAGTTCAGTCTGTGTGAGTCAGTTCTGATCAGTTCAGTTCAGTGTGAGTCAGTTTGGGTCTGTGTGATTCAGTTTGAATCTTTGTGAGTCAGTTTGGGTATGTGTGATTCAGTTCGAATCTGTGTGATTCAGTTTGGGTCTGTGTGAGTCAGTTCAGTCTGTGTGAGTCAGTTCTGATCAGTTCATATCAGTGTGAGTCAGTTCAGATCAGTGTGAGTCAGTGCAGGTCTGTGTGAGTCAGTTTGGGTCTGTGTGAGTCAGTTCGGGTCTGTGTGATTCAGTTCGGGTCTGTGTGATTTAGTTCGGTCTGGGTGAGTCAGTTCAGGTCTGTGTGAGTCAGTTTGGGTCTGTGTGAGTCAGCTCGGTCTGTGTGATTCATTTTGAATCTGTGTGAGTCAGTTTGGGTATGTGTGATTCAGTTCAAATCTGTGTGATTTAGTTCGGTCTGGGTGAGTCAGTTCGGTCTGTGTGAGTCAGTTTGGATCTGTGTGAGTCAGTTTGGATCTGTGTGATTCAGTTTGGGTCTGTGTGAATCAGTTCGGGTCCATAAATCAATTGAATCAAATGAGTCTTTAATATGTGTCTGTTTTGAATCAGTTATTCTAAGCATTTTTTGAATCATTGATTTAATTTATTATATAGTGAATAGACTGTTTGGAATAGCAATTATTTAAAGTTTTGTATTGTTTTATATCAATCTTTTTTAAATTTCCTTCAGAATAAATAAAGTATTTATCGATCTAGTTGGAGTCTATAAATCAATTGATTCATTTCAGTTCTGATCAGTTCAGATCAGTGTGAGTCAGTTCAGATCAGTGTGAGTCAGTTCAGATCTGTGTGAGTCAGTTTGGGTCTGTGTGAGTCAGTTCGGATCTGTGTGATTCAGTTTGGGTCTGTGTGATTCAGTTCGGTCTGTGTGAGTCAGTTCGGGTCTGTGTGATTCAGTTCGGGTCTGTGTGATTCAGTTCAGGTCTGTGTGATTCAGTTCGGGTCTGTGTGATTCAGTTCGGGTCTGTGTGATTCAGTTCGGGTCTGTGTGAGTCAGTTCGGGTCTATAAATTAATTGAATCAGTCTTTAATATGTGTCTGTTTTTAATCAGTTATTCTAAGCAGTTTTTGAAGCATTGGTTTAATTTACTTTACTTACTACATAGTGAATAGACTGTTTGGAATAGCAATTATAATAATTGTTAAATTTGTATTGTTTTATATCAATCTTTTTCTAAATTTCTAAACTTCAGGATAAATAAAGTATCTATCTATCTATCTATCTATCTATCTATCTATCTATCTATCTATCTATCTATCTATCTATCTATCTATCTATCTATCTGTCTGTCTATCTATCTTAAAATGTACAAATCACACACAAACACGTAAACAAGGAAACAGACAGTAAAACGAACAACTGGTTTTGTTTTTGTATTTAGTTTTGGTTTTAGTGGAATGTACTTAAACATACCTGTGTTGGGCAGACTGGTTTTACTGCGGCATTTTTTACATTAAAACCTACGTACAAAAAATTTGAGGAACAGGGAGGCGGAGCTACAGCAAAACGAAACAAATCTAATCTGATATACGGTTATCCTTTCTAATTATTACACACTCTCCATCACACACTCTCCATCACACACTCTCCAACACTCTGCAATACACAGTTTATACTGTAACCCTGTGCAGAATGAGGACCGTACTCGCTGTGGCCGCCCTGGTGGTCGTGGCCACTGCAGTCAGTGTCTCTCTGGAGGATCTGGAGTTTAAGGCATGGAAGCTGAAGTTTGGTGAGAACTTTATTTGACTTATTTTACCACACTGTAATACCCAGATAGCATACCCAGGTGGTGAGGAATGGGTTAAACATTGGCCTAAACAGGTAAAAAATTATCCCAAAATGTTTAAACATGGGCCAGGAAAGGTTAAACACAGACTAAGAGGGCTTAAATATGTGCTAAGAGGGGTAGGCATGGTCAAGAAAGGGTTAAACATGGTGAGGAATGAGTTAAACATTGGCCAGAAAAGGCAAAGATGATCCCAGAGTGTTTAAACATAGGCCAGGAAGGGTTAAACACAGACTAAGAGGGCTTAAATATGTGCTAAGAGGGGTAGGCTTAGTCAAGAAAGGCTTAAACATTGTGAGGAATGGGTTAAACATTGTCCTGAAAAGGTAAAAATGATCCCAGAGTGTTTAAACATGGTCCAGGAAGGGATAAACATGGTGAGGAATGAGTTAAACATTGGCCAGAAAAGGTAAAGATGATCCCAGAGTGTTTAAACATAGGCCAGCAAGGGTTAAACACAGACTAAGAGGGCTTAAATATGAGCTAAGAGGGGTAGGCATGGTCAAGAAAGGGTTAAACATTGTCCTGAAAAGATAAAAATGATCCCAGAGTGTTTAAACATGGTCCAGGAAGGGTTGAACATGGTAAGAAATGGGTTAAACATCGACGAGGAATGGATTAAACCTTGGCCGGAAAAGGTAAAAATGATCCCAGAGTGTTAAAACATGGAACAGGAAGGGTTAAACATGAAATGGGAGGGCTTAAATATGGACTAGGAGGGATAGGGATGGTGCAGGAAGGGGTAAACATAGACCAGACGGGGTTACCATGTTAAACATGGGCTATGAGGGGTAGACATGGCCCAAGAGGGGTTAAACATGGTCCAGGAGAAGTAAAACTTGCACCAGGAGGGGAAAACATAAAGAGAGAAGGATTAAACATGTGCTAGGAGGGGTTAAACATATACCAAGAGGGGTTTAATATGGGCAAAAGGGGTTCCACTAACAACATACGTACAACTCCACTCAAAGCCCATGCCCTATTGAAACCCACCTAGCCTACCAGATTTTACAAATCTGAGACCCACAGTGTAATTAATAAACAGTCCATAAGTAGCCAATCACATTTGTTACTAATTGATTAACTAACTAATGTGTTATAACTATTCTGTATATCCTAATATGTATGGGCACCCCTTCTAATGAGGGCATTGAGCTTTTTAAAGCTTATAAATGTGCATAATATAAAATAGGACTATATGGAACAGATAAATTAATGTGAACCCATTAGCTCCATGTCTAACTCTTTTCAATACCATTGAATTCAGAAGAACCCAACACTTTTATATTCACCTATAGTGTATAAGATTATTAAAGAGAAGGTTACTACAGATGTTCTTTCTTTGTTTTGCTGTCTATACGTTTTTCTTCCTCTTTCTAAAACCGGTTTACAAAAAAACCCGAATGATCACATTATCTGAGCTGGTTTGGGGGGAGGGATGTCAAATACATATGTGTTTCTTCTTCCCTGTACAATCAGATCAGATAATAACAAGTACATAAGTACATTTTTACTTTCATTTTACAGTGATCTCAGTGTTGAACATTCATCTGAATGCTATCAGTCCTTCTTCTGTTGGTGTTTATCAGTAATCTGTATCAGAAAGCTCTAAGCTGATAGTGTGTGTTCTGAGTAACTGTGTGTTTGTTAGGTAAGAGCTATTCCACAGAGGAAGAAGAGTCTCAGAGGAAGATGATCTGGCTGACCAATCGTAAACTGGTCCTGGAACACAACATGCTGGCAGACCAGTGTCTCAAAAGCTTCAGACTCGGCATGACCCACCTAGCAGACATGGTGAGGACACTGTGATCATCACTTAAAACCAAAATGAAATGACCAAAACGAATATAATACCTGTAACTATATCACATTTCTAAAAAAATTTAAAGATAAGTTATCCAAACCCTATTCATATAAACACTTTAGCAATGCCACTTTATCAATAAAAGGTGAAAGACTGAAGCCCATACTAAAATACACTGCAATTTAAATTAAACTGAGTGAACTAAAGGACTTTACTACATCCTGCCATCTTCAAATATGACTCCCTATAAGACTCCCTATAATTCACACTGATTGGTTTGTGGGATAAATTACAATCTTGTCCTGCAGCAGAATTAGTCCCGAACTGATTCCCCTCAGATTCCTTTATAAGTGCTTATAAATAAGGGTTAATCTACAGTTACAGTAGATACAGAATCACCAGCACTGTAATCTGTTGTACCCGTACTGCTCTGTAATTAATCTACAGTTACAGTAGATACAGAATCACCAGCACTGTAATCTGTTGTACCCATACTGCTCTGTAATTAATCTACAATTACAGTAGATACAGAATCACCAGCACCGTAATCTGTTGTACCCATACTGCTCTGTAATTAATCTACAGTTACAGTAGATACAGAATCACCAGCACTGTAATCTGTTGTATCCATACTGCTCTGTAATTAATCTACAGTTACAGTAGATACAGAATCACCAGCACCGTAATCTGTTGTACCCATACTGCTCTGTAATTAATCTACAGTTACAGTAGATACAGAATCACCAGCACTGTAATCTGTTGTACCCGTACTGCTCTGTAATTAATCTACAGTTACAGTAGATACAGAATCACCAGCACCGTAATCTGTTGTACCCGTACTGCTCTGTAATTAATCTACAGTTACAGTAGATACAGAATCACCAGCACTGTAATCTGTTGTACTCATACTGCTCTGTTATTAATCTACAGTTACAGTAGATACAGAATCACCAGCACCGTAATCTGTTGTACCCGTACTGCTCTGTAATTAATCTACAGTTACAGTAGATACAGAATCACCAGCACCGTAATCTGTTGTACCCATACTGCTCTGTAATTAATCTACAGTTACAGTAGATACAGAATCACCAGCACTGTAATCTGTTGTACCCGTACTGCTCTGTAATTAATCTACAGTTACAGTAGATACAGAATCACCAGCACCGTAATCTGTTGTACCCATACTGCTCTGTAATTAATCTACAGTTACAGTAGATACAGAATCACCAGCACCGTAATCTGTTGTACCCGTACTGCTCTGTAATTAATCTACAGTTACAGTAGATACAGAATCACCAGCACTGTAATCTGTTGTACCCATACTGCTCTGTAATTAATCTACAGTTACAGTAGATACAGAATCACCAGCACCGTAATCTGTTGTACCCATACTGCTCTGTAATTAATCTACAGTTACAGTAGATACAGAATCACCAGCACCGTAATCTGTTGTACCCGTACTGCTCTGTAATTAATCTACAGTTACAGTAGATACAGAATCACCAGCACTGTAATCTGTTGTACCCATACTGCTCTGTAATTAATCTACAGTTACAGTAGATACAGAATCACCAGCACTGTAATCTGTTGTACCCGTACTGCTCTGTAATTAATCTACAGTTAAAGTAGAATCACCAGCACTGAAATCTGTTGCCCCTTTTACACCTGCTATTTTGATTCACACCAAACTGAATGGTCCAAAGCTTGGAGCTAAGTTCTTCACCATCTTCCTCTCCTTCTGTTTCTAACAGGATGACCAGGAGCATAAGCAGATGTTCAAAACCAGCCCTGAGTCCTTCAACAAGAACAAGACCCACCAGCCAGCTCCAAACCACCATCAGAAAGATGGTGTTGGTCTACCCAGTTTGGTAGACTGGGTTTCTGCAGGATACGTTACACCGGTTAAAAACCAGAGCCATTGTAGATCCAGCTGGGCCTTCAGTGCAGTGAGTTACCGCTAATGCTAACTAATGCTAACTTGTGCTAACCATACACTAGCCGACTTCGAAAAGACTCCGAAAGTAGCTTTTAACCCTTTCAGACCCTGCATCCATTACAATCGACATCATGCATTTTCTTTATTTAAACTGTTTTGTTGCATAAAACATTATTTAGGGACTGTTTTCCATCAGAAACGACCAGCCAATAAACAAGTTTATACACTAATTAAACAGTAGCTTGGTCCCACCCACTGCAAAACACTGGAAAAACCAGAGTAGTACCAGAGGCAATTGAGGCAAAGTAATAGATCATTTTTAGCATTTACCATGATGTAGAACATGTTTAATTATGTTTTAAACAATTAAACACTGTTTAAGGATGGTTTATGAAGTAACAATATAAATATAATCAATATTATCAATATAAATATCAATATAAAATATTACACACATGCTTACAATGTAATGGAAATAAAAATAAACTACAGATTTTGTTACAGACAGAAAACAGCATACTTATATTTTCTTTCATCACTGGAGATAATTCAGGTCTGAAAGAGTTAATAGACTAAAGTCTGACACTCTCTCACATCTAAAGACGAGTCAGAGACTAAGATTTTATAAAGACTGGGGATCCTGCAGGGTCAATATTTGCAAGACTGCAACCAGATTCTTTCTAAAATTATTGATGATTATTATTATTATTATTTATTAGGGTTCAAGCACCGAAGGTGC
Organism: Astyanax mexicanus; assembly: GCF_023375975.1. Classification (NCBI taxonomy): domain Eukaryota; kingdom Metazoa; phylum Chordata; class Actinopteri; order Characiformes; family Acestrorhamphidae; genus Astyanax; species Astyanax mexicanus. The sequence continues at coordinate 1,261,651 of NW_026040041.1, forward strand.
GTAGAACCCTATTGTTTTTGCTAAGATTTTTCTTCTTCTTCTTATTATTATTATTAGGGTTCAAGCACCGAAGGTGCGTAGAACCCTATTGTTTTTGTTAAGATTTTTCTTCTTATTATTAGGGGTTCGAGCACGTAGTGCTAGAAACCCTATTGTAATTGTTCTGATTATTATTAGGGGTTCGAGCACGTAGTGCTAGAAACCCTATTGTAATTGTTCTGATTATTATTATTATTATTATTATTATTATTATTATTCTTTTTCTGCCATAGAAGTGATTGGGCAGAAGAAACCGTAAGGCCTACAGGGCTGAGACTTGGTCATATGGTAGTACTTCTCACTACTCAGATTCAAAAGATGAGCCCGATCGGCCTCAAGGGGGCGCTATGGTGAAGGTCAACGCGTTAGGCCTCGTAACTCCCACGCCCTGATAGCTAGAGCAAAAATTCTTGCATTATATGATTCCTTGGTTAATGGCAAATCAAAAAGGTCCAAGGACCAATCCTGACAAGTTTGGTGTCAAACAACTCAGCAGAGTCCCAACCTCAATAATTATCGAAAAAATCTTGAAATTTGTAAACAAGATGGCCGCCACATGCAAATGAATCTTACCGTGGCACACCAAAATTCACTCTAACAGCTGTAACTTTTGAATGCTTAAACTGAAACGAATGCCGCTTTAGACCTTTGGTCCTAACATGATTCTGAGGTAGCCTGTCAATCTGTGTAGACGTTCGCCCCCAGGAGGCGGAGCCAAAGCTAAAAATCTGTTTCTCAGGAACCGTACAAGCTATCAAGCTCTCGTTTGGCATGTATCATCTGTGTGCTATGTCCTAATGGTCTACTGAAGGAAAATTTGATATGTAAATTTTTGTGGTCGCTATTAGCCAATCAGTTTCCAGCAAGCTTTTGACAGGCTAAACAATCACCAATCAGGACGACACTTATACTGTACATGTATATGAGGGCCTTCTATCACCCTTTAAAATATGGCATTGATTGGCCTCTAGGGGGCGCTATAGCAGAAAATCATTTATATCTAAATGTACGTGTGGCCCAGTCATAGGATTCTTTTTTATTTGTATGCTTTGCTGTAACCTTTACAACTTTGTAATTACATGTCTTTACCAAAAATGTATTGTTTTGCATCAGTGGCCAGTAGAGTAAAAATTGCACATGAAAGCCTTTTCAGAGTTATTTGGCCAAAACTCTGGCAATGTTTGCGGCATGCCAAAACTGTTGAAGCTACTAATTAACAATGACATTTCAAGCACATGTGCCAAGTATGAGCCAAATAAGTCTTCAGTAGGCTCTACAGTGACAAATTAACTATTTTCAATTTATTCTATTTATCGCTATTTTCCAACCTAAATGGACAGAAGACAGGAACCTTTCATCCTATCAACACACAAATTTATACACATATATAGAATGATAATCCGATCTAGATTGCAAATTTTCAGCCAAATCGGACATGTTTTCCCTCTACAACGGCTGGAAAACTACAGCGATTTTACAGGCCTCAAGCCTGTATTATCGCTATTTTCCAACCTAAATGGACAGAAGACAGGAACCTTTGACCCTATCAACACAGAAATTTACATACATATATAGACTGATATTGTGATCTTGACTACAGATTTTGAGCCAAATCGGATGTAATTTGCCACTGATATGGCGAAATAGCAACAGCAATTTAGCAGGCCTCAAGCCTGTATTATCGCTTTTTTCAAACCTAAATGGTCAGAAGTCAGGAACCTTTGATCCTATCAACGCAGAAATTGACATACATATATAGACTGATATTGTGATCTTGACTGCCAATTTAAAGCCAAATCGGACTTTTCTTCTCCCTGTAATAAATAGATATACTCGGATAGGAACCTCTCTCTTTCTATCAGACAAATAGATTTCCAGCAGGTTATATATGTCTCTTGCTGCGCTCTGGTGGTCATTTGGTGAAACAGCTACATTTGAATTATTCTAAATTAAAGCTCTGCTGAACTTATTTAATCTTGCTTGTCTTGCTTAATTGAACATATTTATCCTTCTTGTTCATGCTGGTCAGCCACCTGGGTCATTCTTGTTTGTGCTCCACCCACTTAATTTTTTTTATATTTGCATAATATGCAAAACCTGCTTTTGAGATCTTGTCCTTGGCTCCTTGACCAATCATGACATGTTTGGTGTCAAACAGTTCAGCAGAGCTTACTCCTCAATAATTATTTAAAAAATCTTTACATTTGTAGACAATATGGCCGCCATATGCAAATTAGTTCTATCATGGTGCAGTAAAATGTCTTTAACACTTATAACTTTTGAATGCTTAACCTGACACTAATACAACTTCAGTCCTTTGATCATTACATGATTCTCAGATACCCTGTCAGTTTAAATAGACATACACCCCCAGGGGGTGGAGCCAATGCTAGATAGCTGTTTCTCTAGAACCATACAAGCTACCAAGGTCGTCCTTGCCAATTATCATCTATGGCCCATGCACTAATGGTACACCAAATGAAAATTTGAAATGGACACTTTTGTGGTCACAATTAGCCAATCACATTCCAGCAAGCTTTTGACAGGCTGAATGTTAATCAGGTAAAAACTTATACACTATTATTGATATTATTGGTTACTGATATGTGCCCTTTTATGCCTCACTGCTAGGCTCTCAGCAGGATAAATGTGGCTTGTGTTTTTCAATTTAAGAACTGAAGTTGTTTCACCAAATGTCTACTAGAGTGCAGCAAGAGACCACATAAAACCTGATGAACACTACAGCTCAATTTATCAATGTTTTTCAACTTTACTCACACCACTCATCTGGCATTGTCATTACTGTCTTTATGGTCACGCTGGTCACCCAGCTTGATTCTTTTTCCTCTGAAAAAGCAGTTGTGCAGCCTAAACCGTAAGTCGTAGAGAAATGAAACTTGGTAGGTAGATGTAGAATCAGTGCATCTCGGTGGACAACAAAAATGGCACCGATTGGTCAAGTGGTGGCGCTATAAACAAGGAAATTCATTTTTCACATTTTTCTCAATAACTCAAAATCCATAAGACCTACCTTCAAAATTCTTTTTTTGATGCATTCCTTGGGTCAATAGCTACAACTTTTCAATTTGGACCATGCACTTCCGTCTATACAGATTTTTTGCTAATTTGCATAATATGCAAAACATACTTTTGCGAACTAGTCCTAGGAATTGTGATCAATCCTGGCATGTTTGGTATCAAAATACTCGTGAGAGCATGCCCTTCAATATTCATCAAAAAAATGTTGAAATTTGTAAACAATATGGCCGCCATATGCAAATTAGTCTTTCCGGATATATGCCCCGTTCACTTCAATTGTTAAATTTGGAACACTGTTTCTCAGCAACCGTGCAACCTAGCAAGCTGAAACTTTGCATGCAGAATCTATCATACAGCCTCTAAAGGATGTTCAAAGGGCAACTTAATCAATCAACATGGCTGAACACCATCAGCCAATCAGCCTTCAGCAGACATTTTGGCAGGCTGAATGTTGCCCAATCTGGATGACACTTGGCAGTTATGTTCAGGTGGAGACACTGTAGTGACCTGCAAAGTGCTGAAACAACAGCGGCCACTGGGGGGCGCTGCTCCAAAAAATCATATATATGTCAATCATACTGTACTATTTTGACATCTAAATGTTTGTGCCATATTAAGTACAGTGGCTCTGACAAATTTGTCAATACAACTATGTTTAAAAAGTGCTTTGTTTATTCATAATTGCTTATTGTTTGAAAATAGCAATATTGATACTAGTCTCTGGATATTTGGCCTATCACCTCCATTTCAGACTTGTTGTACACTGTAGAGTCTCTAGGTTAAGATTCAATAAAAACATTTGTGAAAATTTCACATACAATAGTGTCCAGGCATCAAGCAATCTGTGCGTCCTTGAAATTCCCAACCTAAATTGCTGTAATTCTGCAGTATTTGCTCTAATCTCACAATGTCAAAGACCTCTGTACAATATCACTCTGATGAAGCACCATTTAATACAGAACTAGATTTAGAATAACTTTGTAATTATCATATCATATGTCATATCAGAACATTCACTCCTTTGTGCCTCTGCTCAACATTAATAACAGATGAAAGACTTTTGATAATTTCTAAATGTGACAGAGTGTCTCCAAATATGTTAAGACCTTCTTACATGCTCTAGTAGGCACTATTGTGCCAGTTGGTGCTTGATGAAGCGCCATTTAATTCAGAACTAGATTTAAAATAACTTTGTAATTACATGTCATGTCAGCTGATGCACTCCTTCATGTTCATTTAAACTTGTTTGGTCAAACATTTCAGCTTGTTTTGCAAAGGTTAAAAGGTCAATCTGAACACCACTTTGTGAAAATTCTAGTTGAAGCCACCTGATCAATACCAATAACATGTAGACACCTTTTGACTAGTTCTAACTAACTTGATGAATATCCTACAAACTTCAATAGATATGTATGTGAATTTAAGCACTGATCATTTTGAAAGGCCTCTGTTCAACATTAATAACAGGTGAAAAACTTGATAATCTCTAAATGTGACAGGGCATCTCCAATCATATTAGCCCTTTTTACACATCACCATTCTATGCTCTATTAGGCACCATTGTGCCAATTGGTGCTTGAACCCGATGATTGATGCTTGCGGCTATATTTATTATTATTATTCTTTTTCTCCTGAAAAAACACTTGTGCAGCCTAAACTGTAACTCCCACAGACTTGGCACTTGGTAGGTTGATGTAGTATCAGTGCATCTCGGTGGACAACAAAAATGGCACCGATTGGTCAAGTGGTGGCGCTATAAACAAGGAAATTCATTTTTCACAATTTTCTCAATAACTCAAAAACCATTAGACCTACATTCAAAGTTCTTTTTTGATGGATTACTTTGGACCATGCACTTCCGTCTTATATAGATTTTTTGCTAATTTGCATAATATGCAAAACATACTTTTGCGAACTAGTCCTAGGAAATTTGACCAATCCAATCCAAAAAGTTGAAATATGTAAACAATTTGGCCGCCATATGCAAATTAGTCCTTCCGGATATATGCCCCATTCACGTCAAGAGGTAAATTTGGAGCACTGTTTCTCAGCAACCGTGCAACCTAGCAAGCTGAAACTTTGCATGCACAATCTCTCATACAGCCTCAAAAGGATGTTCAAAGGGCAACTTAATCAATAAACATGGCTGAACACCATCAGCCAATCAGCATTCAGCAGACATTTTGGCAGGCTGAATGTTGCCCAATCTGGATGACACTTGGCAGTTATGTTCAGGTGGAGAAACTGTAGTGACCTGCAAAGTGCTGAAACAATCCGGCCACTGGGGGGTGCTGTTCCAAAAAAACTAGTATATGTCAATCATACTGTACTATTTTGACATCTAATTATTTTTGCCATATTTAGTACAATGGCTCTGACAAATTTGTCAATACAACTATGTTTAAAAAGTGCTTTGTTTATTCATGATTGCTAATTGTTTGACAATAGCTATATTGAAACTAGTCTCTGGATATTTGGCCTGTATTTGCACACTGTAGAGTCTCTAGGTAAATATTCATTAAAAACATTTGTGAAAAGTTCACATACAATAGTGTCCAGGCATCAAGCAATCTGAGCATCCTTGGAATTGCTAACCTAAATTGCTGTAACTCTGCAGTATTTGCTGTAATCTCACAATGTTAAACACTGCTGTACAGTATCACTCTGATGAATCACCATTTAATTCAGAACTAGATTTAGAATAACTTTGTAATTACGTCATATCAGAACATTCACTCCTTTGTGCCTCTGCTCAACATTAATAACAGGTGAAAGACTTTTGATAATTTCTAAATGTGACAGAGTGTCTCCAGTTGTGTTAGACCTTCTTACACATCACCATCCTATGCTCTAGTAGGCACCATTGTGACAGTTGGTGCTTGATGAAGTGCCATTTAATTCAGAACTAGATTTAGAATAACTTTGTTATTACATGTCATGTCAGACAATGCACTCCTTTGTGTTAATTTAAACTTGTTTGGTCAAACATTTCAGCTTGTTTTGCAAAGGTTCAAAGGTCAATCTGAACACCACTTTGTGAACATTCTGGTTGAAGCCACCTAATCAATACCCATAACATGTAGACACCTTTTGACTGGTGCTAACTCACTTAATGAATATCCTACAAACTACAATAGATTTGCATGTGAATTTAAGCACTGATCAGGTTGAAAGGCCTCTGCTCAACATTAATCACAGGTGAAAAACTTTTGATAATTTCTAAATGTGACAGGGCATCTCCAATCATATTAGACCTTCTTACACATCACCATTCTGTGCTCTAGTGTGCACCATTGTGCCAGCTGGTGCTTGAACCCGCAGATTGCCGCTTGCGGCTATATTTTTATATTATTATTATTACTCTTGCTTGCTCCACAGCTCCACCAGGTTCTCCTCCTTTTCTCATCCATGTGCAGCTCCTCAAACGTTCCTGCACTCGCCTTTTGACTTCCCGAAGCTTTTCTCCTATTGGCTGTTGACATCGTTCCTGTCACTGTCCAGATCAGTAACAGGAATCAACCCAAATTCTTACATTTAAAAATAGACATAAAATTTTAACAACCATAATGAAACAAAAGGTTTAGAAGACATGAAATGTTCTTAATGCATAATAAAATATATACAGTATTGTGCTAAAGTTTTAGGCACCTGTGTGAATTTCAGTAAAGAAAATGCTCATTATCTGTGAAGTAAGTGTTTTTAAGCTCAGTAAAACAGAGAGACGCATTACAATAAATAAAAACAGCAATTTTACAAAACGCATCTCCTAATCTCCTCGAGTTTAATAGAGTTATTTCTAGTTCTCATTATTTCAACACCTGTTTTGGTAAATTACTGGTTAATTTGGTAAATCAGGTGAGCTGCTGACGGAACTGAACATAATATACACATGCTGGCTGAGGAGCATCCAGGAGAAATCTGGAACTACACTTTGTTCTTCAGCTCGGCTCACAGGATAAAACATACTTATAGTTAATAATGAGAATTCCTTTTTTGGAATTTTTTCAGGGAAAAACACTTATTTTGCTCAGATTAAATGGATTAGTGTAATTTCAATTACAGTTACAATTAGGGTTTTCAGTATATTTGATAAGTTTCTTATCAAACATGACACCTTATTTAAGTGAAGCTAAAATAGAAGTCCTCATGATTCATGCGTGCAATGTCATTGACAAAAATGCTGGCCTGTGAAGAGGTTAAAACAATTGAGACCTTTCTGTTTATCTCCATTGTTTTCCATCATCCCTCACTCTCAGACGGGGGCGCTAGAGGGTCAGATGTACAAGAAGACAAGGAAACTTGTACCCCTGAGTGAGCAGCAGCTGATCGACTGCTCTTGGCTTCAGGGAAACGAAGGTTGCGGTGGTGGTTCAGTGGAAATGGCCTTCCAGTACGTCAATGCCAATGGTGGTCTGCAGACTGGGGACTCCTATACATATACAGCCAGGGTAAGCTCACACTGTAAAGCCACAATTTGAAGAAAACCGACAAGATAAACCTAACTCAACTGCTTCAAAAGTCTCATTATGTCTAGTTGTGTCTCTAGTATAAATTAATGCTATGTGAGCCTTGTGAAAAAAAGTGCTTCGGTGTTTCTATGTAGCCCTGCTTTAGTTCACTGGATAAGTGGTCTCTGAAGGAAGACAAGTTTTGGCTATTGCTCATGAATATTCATACATGCAAACATATCACCTCTGATTGGCAACATCACTGCAGCAGAAAACAGCTCTAAAACTCAAAGGACAAAATATTTTCAGAGATACAGCCTTAGTTATAAAGATACAGCACTGAGTGCTAGATGAATTTAACCCTTAAACTTCACTTAACGCTTCAGTGCAAATAACTGCTTACCCGTGGCTGTGACCCCACTATCTCCGCAGCAGCGCAATTCACTCCACCACCCCTCCCCCTACCTGTGTCATAAATAGCGTTTCTTTCAGCTAAACTAACGCTACTAAACTCATAAAATCTGTTGTGAACTGCGCCGCTTTGACCGGTGTTCTGTCGAGTGGTATTGCTTTGTCAAACCATCCTTCCCTAGTATTTATTTAAGGTCTCTGTAAAACTCAGAATCCACCAGAGATCTGATTTAAACCTAGAGTAACTTACACAAGATAGTAAACATTAATTAGCTCTGTAAACAGAGTAAACAGAGCTGTCACCTCTTCCTTAGCTATAGCTGCAGCACGGGTATAGCGCGGTCTGTGGGCAGTCCTGAGCCAAGGTGGGCAAGGCCATGAAGTCACTGGTTGACATTTCTCTGATCAACTTGTGTTTCTGAATATTTTCTTTTACTAGCTGCTGCAGACAATGGAGGCTGAGAAACAGTATCATGCGCAGCATCATAAACAACTCAGAGAGACCTGCTGTATTTCACAAACAACAAGAAAAAGTGGATTTTGGCTGAATGAGATCTTAAGTTTTGAGCAAATATTTATAGCCACATATACATTTAGTCTGTTGTCAGTAGTAGTCTGCTTCTTTTCCATTGCATTCTAGCAGCATCTTTTTGCATACTAGAAGTCTTTTAGTTTCTGACTCCCACCGTCAGTGTGTAGTGTTTCTCCCAAGGTTATCTTGGGTGTGATTATAATAGGTATGAACTACCTGGCCTTGATGTTGTAGGCTGCAAATCTGAGCATCATTAAGTTAAAATTTGTGCATAATAAGTTAAAAAGTTTGCCTAGCCCTTCTTCTACTGCCTTTTTGTTATCTACCTCCTGCTTGCAAGTTTTGGTACGCCCTATTTATTTGCTGCCCTGTTTTTTACTTTGTATAAATACTTTGTAATAAATCTCTTTTCTACATTCAGCATGTGCCTCTGCATTCCCTGGTTCCTGTGTTCATTACAGATGCTACCCACCCAAAAACCTTAGAATAAAACAGGCCATATTTGCTAATATTTGCCAAGGTAACCCTGTACCAGTGCTGCCTGCTAATGGAAACCTGTGCTTTGGGTCTTGAACAGAATTCCCACTTTCCTTCAACCTCTCCTGATTGTCCCGTCTCTCTACAGGAAGGGATGTGCCTCTCTTACCCACCGTACATTTCTGCTACCTGCCGTGGCTTTCAGAAACTGGACAGTGAAGACGAGTATGAGCTGCAGCAAGCCGTGACTGCAGTCGGACCCATCTCTGTGGTTATAGATGCCTCCAAAAGCAGTTTCCTGCTCTACCAGTCAGGTAACCTCCAGAAACCTCAAGAACCAACTGAAAGAACTCCCTGTTCTTGTTCCGGGTGGTGGAGTTTACTGGTATCACTCAACAAATAATTAGGATTTGTTCATCATTCAGTTAGTGATATCTAATCTGATTGTGAATATGCCGATTGGATCAGGACCAGGCTTGTGTTCCTTTTGGTCCTAAAGTACTAAAGATAGGTGGTCATTTATGGTGGCTCCAAGATTTGGGGGTTTCACTTTTGTGAGATTAACCAAGTGAGAAAATATTTTTAAAAGTATGTACATCCCTATAATATTAATAAGCAAAAAGTGCCTAAAACTTTGAAGAGTGTGTTGTTCATGCATTACATTGTATTTTGTATTGTATTTAATCTGGTTAGTTTCAGTTTCACACTGCAGTTTAGTGACTGAGCATCAAAACAACTTTACTACATCCTGTCATCATAACTCACCTACATGCAGAGTCTACCTTTACATTCGTTTATAGACAACAGCGGCATGTTGTTTAAAGGTTTACCTTTCCTGGTGTTGTGCTGAATTCTGCTCCCTGCCAGAATGTGTTTCTATTATTTGAGTGCAGAATGAGTAAAGAACAGATGAAGAACAGATTCCTCTCAGATTCCTTTTATTTGCGTTTAGAAATAAGGATTAAATCTACAGTTACAGTCAGTACAGAATCACTATAGAAATTTGGATTTCAACACAACACCTCTTCTTTTTCTCCTTCTATTGTTTAATGTTTGATGATAGCCTGACTCTATAACCTTTCTGTAATTTAACCAAAAAGTGTTTTCAAACCAAAAACAAATAGACCGTGGTTCAGGTGGTCGAGGCAGAGACCCTGCTGTGATCTGATTTCTGATAAACTGTATGATTACAGGTATTTACAATGAGCCGAACTGCAGCACGTACAATCTGAATCTGTCTGTCCTGGTTGTTGGTTACGGCACCGACAGCTCCGGACGCGAGTTCTGGCTGGTCAAGAACAGGTAAATGAACAAGCTAAATGAAGGTCTCATTCCATCAGTTTTTTATTCATTTTAAATGTCTAGTTGTGTCTCTTGTATGAATGAATGCCATGTGAGCTGGTTTCTGTGAAGAAAAGTGCTCCCATGATCCAGTATAACACTGCTTTAGTCCGTTGAAGAGATTGGGGAGGGATCTTGCTCATGAATATTCATACATGCAAACATATCACCTCTGAACAGCACTGGGAGACACTAATAAATAATAAGCCTTTGCAGTTTCATATGTTACTTTACAACATGTGTATGCCCTGCTAAGTGCAGTTCAGCCGCTGACCTATTCTTAGAGTCTCTGTAAAATGCCAAATATGTCGGAAATCCTATTTAAAACTATAGTTATTTTGGTACACACAGAGGTGGGTAGTCCAGGTCAAGAAAGTAAAATTACACGCTGGGTTTTGTTGGCTGAGCCACAGCAGAGCCACAAAAGCAGTTGGAACAAAACCCCGGGGTGGATTTTTACTTTTACTAGTGTAAACAGAACTGATCTAAACATATTCCACATTCCACTGCAAATCTGCTCTGAACTCTGGCACAAACCTCTGAGTTCATACTAAAGAATTTATTCTTAGAACATCAATTACACAAGGGTACCAAAACCTTAACATACCACTTACATACAGAGGATTTTTCAGGTATTTTCTGATTTTCTGAGCGGCATCATGGCTGTTTTAATCCCTGATGTATGCATCTGTTTTGTAATGGTATTTTTATATTATATAAAGGTATTGTGTGATAATTAAAATACAGCAAAGTTGATGCCGAGTGTTCCAGTGGTCTAAAGCGCTGCCACTATGATCGGGAGATTGCTGGTTCGAAAACCTTCTGAAGCAGCTTGCCATCAGCTGCCGGAGCCCCGAGAGAGCACACAGGGTCTTGCTCTCTCTGGGTGGGTACAGTAGATGGCACTCTTTCCCCTCATCACTCCTAGGGTGATGTGGATCAGCACAAGGCTGCATCTGTGAGCTGATGTATCAGAACCGAGTCGCTGTGTTTTTGCACTTAGACTATAAGCTCAGTATAAAAAAATGTATCTTTCGGAGATCTGTTCTTAATAAACGTTTTCTTCAATAATAGGTCAATGCTTTTTCAGTGTTGCAACAATTATTAACATCATTCTGAACAGATTTTGCTCATAATTAGGATCGGGCTGGCTATTTTGGGCCCGATCTTAGCTCTAATTCATTCACAATATCTCGGAAAAAATCCTCACCCCCGCCTGTGTAGTCTAGGCACTGCAGTGGGAACGGTACGTTAAGTTCTCTCTCACTCATTTTTTTGTTTTAGCACGACCACTTGTTTTATTTTCATGTCACGACCAAGCAAGCTACAATACATGCTCAGTACTTTGATTTAAACCAGTTTCTGCTCATTTTTCCTTTGGATAAGAACCAAAGTTAGGATTTGTCCCCAGAACAAGTGTATGGGGAAGTTTGGCTGGTTCTGGTTTACGGAGCTGCGGTGGAAACTAGCTCCCCTGAGCTTTGTAATCAGGATATTTGGCACAACAGTGTGCCGTGTTCCAAATAAAATCAAGGTAAAAAAGGCACAACCAGATTCACACACAATGCACCTTGCATTTTAAGTGGGCCTTATAGTCCGAAAAATACGGTATGTTGCTAAATAAATTGATTTCTCTTTTAAAGTGTATTAAATGTTATACAGCATCTCTCCAGGTACTGGTATATAAAAAAGTAACACAGTGCATCATTTAATCCTAATAAATCCAAATAATGCACCAGCTCCAAATCCCACATTAATGTTGATTTATTCTGCAGCTGGGGGACTCAGTGGGGTGAAAGAGGCTACATCAGGATGTCCAGGAACAAAGACAACCAGTGTGGTATTGCCACACGAGCCAGCTTTCCTCTAATTTAAAGGTATATTTCCTCACATCAAGGTTATATAATCTTCTACACTGTGCTTTATAGACACTTAAAGACTTGTGTGTGTTTATTATATTAAAGGTGAGATGTAACACTAGTATTGTCTGTGTGTTTATTATATTAAAGGTGGGGTGCTAGACTAGTACTCTCTGTGTGTTTATTATATTAAAGGTAAGGTGCTAGACTAGTACTGTCTGTGTGGTTATTATATTAAAGGTGAGGTGCTAGACTAGTACTGTCTGTGTGTTTATTATGTTAAAGGTAAGGTGCTAGACTAGTACTGTCTGTGTGTTTATTATTATATTAAAGGTGAGGTGCTAGACTAGTACTGTCTGTGTGTTTATTATATTAAAGGTAAGGTGCTAGACTACTACTGTCTGTGTGTTTATTATTATATTAAAGGTAAGGTGCTAGACTAGTACTGTCTGTGTGTTTATTATATTAAAGGTATGGTGCTAGACAAATACTATCTGTGTGTTTATTATATTAAAGGTGAGGTGCTAGACTAGTACTGCCTGTGTGTAAATTATGTTAAAGTTGAGTTGCTACACTGGTACTGTCTGTGTGTTTATTATATTAAAGGCGACATTCTAGACTAGTACTGTCTGTGTGTTTATTATATGAAAGGCGAGGTGCTAGACTAGTACTGTCTGTCTGTTTATTATATTGAAGGTGAGGTGCTAGAAATAAATGATGGGATTTTATTGACCAGCGTGAGCAGATTCCCTGAAAAATCCACACTGAGTTTTGCAAAGCTTCTGACTTTAAGATTTTTAAACTAGACCAGATCATGGAGAACGCAGCTATGGGAGGAATGTTTTGTTTAAAAGAATTTATTCTGAAATTATTCACTCACCACTGTTGGGAACTCTCTAAAATTCACAGTAATTTTAAACATTTGATCATAGAATTCCCCCGGTAATCAGAAGTAAATATTTTTATTTTCATTTTTCAGATGGAACAGATACAGACTGCTGAAGAATCTCAGGAGGAGGGCTCAGTCTGATCACTGTTTACCTGTTTAACCTGATCATCTACATTAAACATCTTTAATTCAGAATAGAAACATGTATCTACCAGAGCTAAAACAGCTACTGTTAACAGATTTTACCTATTTTCCCACTATATATTTTTTCATTTACTGATTTTCCATGCTTGATAAATGGACGGTATAATCCTTATATTCATAATATTGATATATATATAAAAACTGCTACAAATGAACTAATAAAAATCTGCATTTTAAAAAAAAGTGTGATTGCTCGAATAGTGACTGTAGTGTGAATTAATCAAAATTCAGTTTCTGTTAAAGACAGGTTCTGGTACACTATATACCTATTTTTCATGTTTACACTAAAGAAACATCCTAATTAACCTATATTCATTTTCATGCTTACACTACAGCATCTGCTATTCAATATCTATTTCCATGATTACTTGTGGAGTTTATTCCCAGTCTTGTAGCAGTGAACGCACTATACTGGATCATACTGTGGAGCTCCAGTAGTGAAGAACACAGTTCTAGCAGTCCCCATGGTACACTGCCTGCTATTACACATTCTGACCACTGGAGGGAGCCACAGCATCACTTCAGCTCCCAGTAACACACAGTAAACCCCTCCCTCCAGCAGCAGATCTCTCACAACCAACACAAGAACCAGAACCACACTAGCAGCCCATCCAGCCGTCTAATCACTGTGGTCTGATCTGAGAGCTGGGAGCTTATTTACATGTAGACCATATATTATATTCCACATTTTGATTTAAGAGTAAATTATTAAAAACCTAAAGTAAATATACTTCAGCTGCAGAGCCTGTACATTATGAGATCCACAGATCTTCAGAAATCAGACTTAACCAGAGCAACACAGCCCTCAGGACCACCGTCTGATTACAAGAAACAATCCAAGGTTCAGTAACGTTGTTAGTAAATGTCAGTAAACTGGGCTGAGGAAAGATCTGACCATGACTTGGAATGGCGGATCAGCTGTAGGGGGGTATGGATGTGACATCACAGTTGGGAGGAGTTACTGTAGTCACACCCACTGAGGGGTAAAAATACAGATTTGTCAGATCTTGCACCCTGTGTAAAGCACATTACAATGCTCATTGCTATCTTACACCCATCCAACAGTCTATTTTCACTCCTTTCTCCTGCCTTGTTTAAATAGCAGCAGTGCTTCTGAATAGATCTACTCTGATGGGTGTGGTGGTCTGGAAATTATGTGTGTTCAGGTAAATGTCAATTTCTGTTATCAAAGTTATTGAAGTACTGCTTTGTATCAGCAGGAATAGACATCCTGTACATTGTTACCTATATGACAACATTACCTATATATGTGAGAAATGTGCATTCTGCATGTAATCATCAGCTGTGTAATGACTCTCAACTATGATTTGGATTCTATATGAGCTACTATAATTAGATGTAAATACAAATAAACTCTTAGTATGTGTGTGTTTGTCACTGTTCTAATGTATTATCTTTTCTCTCTAAACCCTGTGGAGGTGTGATCTATCAGAGAAGAGCTGTGCAGCTCTGGCCATAGCTCTTAGCTCAAATTCCTAAAGTCTGAGAGAACTGGACCTAGGTTTTAAAAACCGCAGGATTCAGGAGTGAAGCTACTGTCTGCTGGACTGAAGAGTTCACACTGTAAACTGCAGAAACTGGAGTAAGATCATCAGAAATGCAGCAGAACAGAAAATCTCACCTTCACACATAAATCTCTTTTCAACTGTTTCTGCCTGTCAGACCTGGCAGCTGGCACTACACACACACACACACACACACACATACGTAAACATGCTTACACACACACACAAACATGCACACACAAACATGCTCACACACACACACTCCCCAAACATGTTAACACACACAAACATGCTCATACACAAAAACATTTTCGCACACACAGACATTTTCACACATACACAAACAAAAACCTACATACACAAACACACAAACATGCTCACACAGACATGCTCACAAACAGAGACACAAACATGCTCACACATACACAAGCTCACACCCATACACAAACATGCTCACACACACACATATATCCCATCTCAAAATCTGAGAGAACTGGACCTGGGTTATAATGAACTGTAGGATTCAGGAGTGAAGCTGCTCTCTGCTGGACTGAAGAGTTCACACTGTAAACGGAAGAAGTACATCAGTAGTACAACAGAACAGAAAATCTCACCTTCACACATAAATCTATTTTTACCTGTTTTTGCCTGTTAGACCTGGAAGCTGGCACTACACACACAAACAGTCTTACACACACACAACACACACACTTATCATATCTCAAAGTCCTCAAGTCTGAGAGATCTGGACCTGGGTAATAATGAACTGCAGAATTCAGGAGTGCAGCTGCTCTCTGCTGGACTGAAGAGTTCACACTGTAAACTGCAGAAATTGGAGTTGGATCATTTAAAACGAAGCAAAACAGAAAATCTCACCTACAAACATCAATCTCTTTTCACCTGTTTCTGTCTATTAGACCTGGCAACTACACACACACAAACAGACACACATGTACTCAAACATGCTCACACACAAACAAACATGCTCACACACACTCATTCACACATACATTTATAACACATACCTGTATGTTCTGAATGTAAACATGAGTTGTGGAACGACTGAGCTATCATTTGGATTCCATATGCTGCTCTATTTTTATGTTTAAATTCAAGTAAACTATTAATGTGTGTGTCAGTGTTTCTAGTGTATTATCTTTTCACTCTACAAGCTGTGGAGATGTGATTTATCTGAGAAAAGTTGTGCAGCTCTGGCTTCTCAGCTCAAATTCCTCAAGTCTGAGAGAACTGCACATGGTAATGATTAATTGCAGGATTCAGGAGTGAAGCTTCTTTCTGTTTGATTAAGGAGTTCACACTGTAAACTGCAGACACTGGAGTAATCAGAATCATCAGAAATGCAGCAGAAAAAAAACACTTTTACACAATAATCTCTTTTCACATGTACTCTGCACATGTTACTTTGCACTCTGCTACTCTGGTCTGCTGGTGTGCTGCTTGTGTGCTGCTCTAATCTTCAGCTTCTACACTTTTCTCTGTTTTCTTTTCTTTTACTCTCTTCACACGTACTAATCCACTTTAGTCTGCTTCCTTTTGCTCTACACACCTATTAATCAACTCTAAGACTAATTTTATTGAACTTTTCCTTAGGTTTGCTGGATTAGCTGTTTGCTGCTGCAGTTGGTTTGTGTAAGTTTCTAATTTCAACTGAAACAAGGTGAGTGCTTTTTTTACCATGGCTTCTGCTCAGGTTTACTCCTGTTTAGAGTGTGGCATGTTTAGATTAGATCCCTTTTCTAACGATACTGGTAAAAATAGTGGTATTTGTACTAAGTGGGAGACAGTTAGCACCTTGGAGGATAAGGTGAATAAGTTAGAGCTGCACGTCCGGGGTTTAATAAGGGATAGACAGCAGGATTCACTGTTAGCAGCCCCGGGTGTCTCAGGGAGAGCTAGTACCCCCTCGACTCCGGCCTCACAGCGGGGTGAATGGGCAACATCTCTGTGGCATAGTTGAAAGGCTAAGGCTAATGCTACCGCAAAGGTCACAGCCAGCCCACCTGAACACCACGCTCCCCCAGTTCACATGCTCACACACACAGACATGCTCACACAGACACACATGCTCACACACACAATCATGCTCTCACACACATGCACATGCTCACAAACACACATACATGCTGACACACAATCATGCTGACGCACACAAACACACACACACAAAACTGCATACACAAGCACACAAACATGCTCACACAGACATGCTTACCTACACATACTTATCTCTTCTCAAATTCCTCAAGTCTGAAAGAACTAATAATGAACTGCAGGATTCAGAAGTGAAGCTGTTCTCTGCTGGACTAAAGAGTTCACACTGTAAACTGCAGAAACTGGAGTAAGAGTGTCAAAAATGCAACAGAACATAAAATCTCTCTTTTTACCTGTTTGTGCCTGTTAGACCTGGGAACTGCCACCACACATGACCCACACACAAACAGACACTTATCGTATCTGAAATTCCTCAAATCTGAGAAAACTGAAGCTGGGTAATAATGAACTGCAGGATTCAGGAGTAAAGCTGCTCTCTGCTGGACTGAAGAGTTCACACTGTAAACTGCAGAAACTGGAGTAAGATCATCAGAAATGCAGCAGAACAAAATCTCATCTACAAACATTAATCTCTTTTCACCTGTTTCTGTCTATCAGACCTGGCAACTGCAACTACACAAACAGACACACACATAAGCAAACATGCTCACACACACAAACAAACATGCTCACACACACTCATTCATTTATCGCACTTACCTGTATCTGTGAGAAATGTGAGTTCTGAATGTAAACACAAGCTGTGTAATGACACTGAACTATCATTTGTGTGTCAGTGTTTTCAGTGTATTATCTTTTCTTTCTACAAGCTGTGGAGATGTTATCTATCTGAGAACAGCTGTGCAACTCTGTCCTCAGTTCTTAGCTCAAATTCCTCAAGTCTGAGAGAACTGCACCTGTGTTATAATGAATTGCAGGATTCAGGAGTGAAGCTTCTCTCTGTTCGACTAAGGAGTTCACACTGTAAACTGCAGAACCTTGAGTAAGATAATCAAAAATGCAGCAGAAAAGAAAATCCCACCTTCACACAATAATCTCTTTTCACCTGTTTCTGCCTGTCAGACTTGGCAGCTAGAATTACACACACAAACACACCCATGCGCAAACCTGTTCACACAAACACAAACATGCTCACACACAAACATTCTTACACACACAGACATGCTCACAAACACACTCTGTCACACACAGATACACACACACTCACACACAAACATACACAAATACCCACTCATACACACTCTCGCAATGTGATCACACACAAAGACATGCTCAAACACACATTGCTGCATACACACACAAACATCCTCACACACATACACAAATCCCCCCCCCCACACACACACAAAAACATGCGTACACACAGACATGCTCACACACAGACATGCTCACAGTCACAAACATGCTCACACACACACACACACAAACATGCGTACACACAGACATGCTCACACTCACAAACATGCTCACACATACAGACATGCTCACACCAGGGCCGGATCTAGCCATTTTGGGGTCCTAGGTAAAATATAAACAAGGGGCCCTCATTCTTGAAACACACATAAACCAAATAACTAGAGATGGAAAGATCGATCGGCAGTGTATCGGTACCGGCTGAAATACGGTATTGGCGATCTGCAGATATTCTTCTGATTTTAGCCGATCTGATTCAGGAGTTTAGGGTTAAGCAGTTAATCAGAGCTGTGTGTGGATGAAACTGGTGAAACCAGTGAAACTGCTCGCTCACAGGAAGCTGCAGTTCCTCATCCAACCACTAGTCAGCGCTGCAGCAGCACAAGCCCTGCTGTTACTCAGTCAGAGCTACAGCCCAGCCACGGGCTACAGGGCTTAGCTTTTCTTAAATTCATTTGTGTAGGAAATAAAGGTTTTAACCCCACTAACTGGATTATACAGCTCTCTGCAGTTTATCTTTCAGCCCAACAGGTTAACAACAGCAGTTTAGAGCAGAAGTCACGGAGTCACTGCTGGGATTACGTTAAAAACAGGTTAGTTAGCGCGCTGCTTGGCCCTGCCCAATATTGGTATCGGCGATTGGAATCGGCCCCAAAAACACTGATTGGTCCATGACGTGTAAAAAAGGAGGTCAATTTTGGCAGTGTGTCTGCAATTATTTTGCTCTCTGCCCGTTTCTTTCGTTTAGCAGAACCACTTTCATAACTCCGCTTCATTTTCACTGCGACAGCTGTCACTCTAGTCGCGTACAGTTCCTGCTGTTTTGGTTTGAAGTCATGTCGTGTGGCACATTGCTACATCATCATATTATGGACTAGTTAAATGCAAGCAACAGAGGGGGGTGTGTGTGTTTGGACAATTAGTATTTAGACATTAATTCGGTATTCTACTGATATTTCTGTTGTTTTTTAAATATAAATATGTTTTTTCTTTACTTTACATAAGTAACAAATTAACATTGTTTTTGGTGTATTTACTGTAGCTGGTATGGTCAGATTTGGGGGCCCCTTATCACTTATCGTATCTCAAATTCCTCAAGTCTGAGAGAAATGGACCTGGGTAATATTGAACTGCAGAATTCAGGAGTGAAGCTGCTCTCTGCTGGACTGAAGAGTTCACACTGTAAACTGCAGAAACTGGAGTAAGATCATCAGAAATGCAGCAGAACAGAAAATCTCACCTTCACACATTAATCTTTTTTTTTACCTGTTTCTGCCTGTAAGACCTGGCAGTTGGCCCTACACACAAAAAACACACACAAGTACTCTTACACACACAACACACACAAACAGACACTTATCATATCTCAAATTCCTCAAGTTTGAGAGATCTGGACCTGGGTTATAATAAACTGCAGGATTCAGGGTTGAAGCTGCTCTTTGCTGGACTTTAGAGTTCACACTGTAAACTGCAGAAACTGGAGTAAAATCAACAGAAATTCAGCAGAACAGAAAATCTCGCCTTCACACATTAATCTCTTTTCACCTGTTTCTGTCTATCAGACCTGGGAACTGCAACTACACACACACAAACAGACACACACACATAGCCAAACATGCTCACACACTCATTCACACACGTTTATCACACATACCTGTATCTGTGTGAAACACTCAATACTCTGTGTGCCCTTACTCAAAGCTAAAGGAACTCAAGGAACTCACTGGTATGCATGCACTCAAACACATAGTCATAGTATCACTGCTAACGGGTGTTATCAGTGTCTCCCAATGACAGCTATCCAGTACTAAAAAGACTGGAAGTAGATTTGACTGGATTCAATTTTTCTTTACTGCTCCCATCAGAAGTGCTACAGTCCAGTGCTTTACTACTCTTTACCTCTTTATACTAGACTATATAAAACAAGACTCTATATTGCAAACAAATCTCATAGTCCCATCTGTGGGACTTAATTCAACACTGGCCTACTGGAGTGAGAGAGGAGCCCGCGGTGGAGTGAGAGAAAGGCCCACGGTGGAGTGAAAGAGGAGTCCGCGGTGGATGAAATATAGCTACTGGACTTTTGTTGCTGACAAGGATGGCTATGAAAGTAATACAAAAGGATATGGAGGAGTTAAAAGATGCCATGAACATGATGTCTGGTGAGTTGGCGACACTGACAAAACAACAGACAATTAGAACTGAACTGCTAAATGAAATCAAGCAGCTTAAAATGGTAAACATGGAACAAGGCAAAAGAATTGAAATTTTGGAAAATAGAGTCTCCGATTTGGAGCAGTATTCCCGAATAAATGATGTCATGATAACAGCACTAGAAATAAGACCACGGAGCTATTCACAGGCTGTGAGAAGGAGCAGGGCTGACAACATTTCAGAACATGAAAGTACAACAGAGGAGCAGGTAATTACATTCCTGCAGAGTAAAGGCATTGACATTGAAAGTGAGAATATTGAAGCTTGTCATACCCTACCAATCAAAAATCAGAGAGGAAGGTCTGCTGTATCACCAATAATCATTTGGTTCAACAATAGAAAACATAAGATTGATTTTCTGAAGCAAGGAAAAAATCTGAAAGGTACAAGTGTTTATATTAATAAACATTTCATTAAAAAGAATGCCTACATTGCTAAGAAAGCCAGATTACTAAGAAAACAAAACAAAATCCAGGCTACATGGACGGTGAACTGTAAAGTTTTTATAAAAACAAAGGATGCGCCTGAGAATGCTAAAGTTATATGAATTAGATCCTTAGAACAACTAGACAAGTTAGGAGTTTATAAGTAGTGGATGCACAACAATTAACAGTTACATAATAGAAATAAATATGGGTTTACTTATTTTTTTTAATGAAAGCTCTGTTACTGGATTTAGATAAATACAAAACAAAATAAAAATAAATGAATACTCATAAACACTTAGAGTCTAAAATATATGATGTAGATACTATGGTTGATGCAGATTTTTTCCCAGTGATTGAACATTGTAAATATTAAAATCAGGAGCAATTCAACAGCAATATAATGGTAAATGGAGGTTTCTCTATCATTCACTTTAATAGTAGACGCATGAATTCATTTTTTTTAAATAACAGACTATTTAAAACAGCTAAACCGATATTTTAATATTATAGCAGTCTCAGAGACCTGGTTCAATGATGAAAATACAAACAATTATGAAATAGAAGGATATAGACTATATTATATGAATAGAAGTGATAAAAGAGGTGGAGGGGTTGCTTTATTTATCGATATTAAATTAAAGTGTAAAATTAAAAATAAAATGTCAATAGCTGTTGATGGTGTAATGGAAATGATTACTGTTGATATAATAAATGAAAACTCTAAAAATACAATAATTAGTTGTGTGTACAGGTCACCAGGTTCAAATATTGACTTATTTACAGATAAAATCATTAAGCTCTTTGAAAGTAGTTGTAATAAAACAGTTTTTCTGTGTGGAGATTTTAATATTGATTTGGGAGGTCAAACTGATTCAAATAATATTAGAACGTTTATTAATACAATGTATAGCTTAAGTCTTTATCCTTTAATAACCAAATCAACAAGAATTACAACCCACAGTGATACAGTTATTGATAACATCTTTACAAATATAAGAAATGAAGAGGTGCTGAGTGGGATTATGATAACTGATATAAGTGATCATTTGCCAGTGTTTACAATTTGTAAAAAATAATAACTTAAGTAAAAAGCAGTTTTAATAATAAATACATAAAAAAAAGCTTTGGATAAATTGAAAGATGATTTTAAAAAACAAAACTGGAAGGATGTGTATGTTGATGATGTAAATAGAGCATATGTTGTGTTTATGAATATTTTGGAAACCCTGTATGAAAAAAATTGTATGCAAAAAAATTGTGCTAAGAGAAATGTTGCTGACAAGCCATGAATGACGAACGGGTTAAGGGATGCCTGTAAAAAAAAGAATTATCTATATTCATGTTTCTTGAAATTGAGGACAAAAGAAGCAGAAGAGAGATACAAAAAGTATTATAAGAATGGTGACAAATGTGTCTTTAAAAACTATAGATCAATATCCTTGTTGGCACACTTTTCTAAAATTCTAGAGAAGTTATTTGTGAGTAGATCAGATAAATTTATTGATAAACAAAATATTTTAAGTAGCAGTCAGTATGGATTTAGAGCAAATAATTCAACATCAATGGCTCTCATTGAATTGATGGAGCAGATATCAACTGCTGTTGATCAAAAACAGTACTGTGTTAGCATTTTTGTTGATCTAAAGAAAGCATTTGACACCATTGACCATATTATTCTTCTTGAAAAGCTAAATAAATATGGCATTAGAGGGACAGCACTACAGTGGGTAGCTAGCTATCTAGAAAATAGAAAACAATTTGTATAAATAAGTGATATACGATCTGAACTTTGTAATATTACATGTGGAGTTCCTCAGGGTTCTGTACTTGGTCCAAAGTTATTTATTTTATATGTAAATGACTTGGTAAATGTTTCACGATTTTTTAAATGTTTTCTATTTGCAGATGATACCACTTTTTTCGTTTAGGTAAAGATATAGAACGAATGTTGGGTATTATACAGATAGAATTTGTGAAAATACAAACTTGGTTTCAGCTTAATAAATTATCATTAAATTTGGATAAAACAAACTATATGATATTCAGTAATAGAAAGAAAACTATTGCATCAGCAGAAATGCAGCAGAACAGAAAATCTCACCTTCACACGTTCATCTCTTATCACTTGTTTCTACCTGGAAGACCTGGCAGCTGGAACTACACGTGCAAACACACACATACATACGCAAACATGCTCACACACACAGACATGCTCACACACACACCCACACAAACCTGCATACACAAACACAAAAACATGCTCACACAGACACACAAACATGCTGACACACA
The DNA here is from genome assembly GCF_023375975.1 of Astyanax mexicanus. Lineage (NCBI taxonomy): Eukaryota > Metazoa > Chordata > Actinopteri > Characiformes > Acestrorhamphidae > Astyanax > Astyanax mexicanus. The sequence continues at coordinate 1,284,836 of NW_026040041.1, forward strand.
AACCTGCATACACACGCTCACGCTTACACACATACACAACATGCTCACACACACACAACATGCTCACAAACATACACTTATCTCATCTCAAATTCCTCAAGTCTGAGAGAACTTGACCTGGGTAATAATGAACTGCAGGATTTAGGAGTGAATCTGCTCTCTACTGGACTGAAGAGTTCACACTGTAAACTGCAGAAACTGGAGTAAACAGAACAGAAAAACCTCATCGTCAAACATCAATGTCTTTTCACCTGTTCATGCCTTTTAGACCTGGCAGCTGCCACTACACACACAAACGTAAACCTGCTCACACATGAACAAACAAACTTGCTCACACACTAATTCACACTCTCATTTCCGACACAGATGTTGGTGATGCAGATGTGGTGTAGATGTTGGTGATGCAGAGTGTGATGTAGATGTAGGTGATGCAGAGTGTGGTGTAGATGTTGGTGATGCAGAGTGTGGTGTAGATGTTGGTGATGCAGAGTGTGGTGTAGATGTTGGTGATGCAGATGTGGTGTAGATGCTAGTGATGCAGAGTGTGGTGTAGATGTTGGTAATGCAGAGTGTGGTGTAGATGTTAGTGATGCAGATGTGGGTGTAGATGTTAGTGATGCAGATGTGGTGTAGATGTTAGTGATGCAGAGTGTGGTGTAGATGTTGGTGATGCAGAGTGTGGTGTAGATGTTGGTGATTCAGATGTGGGTGTAGATGTTGGTGTTGCAGAGTGTGGTGTAGATGTTGGTGATGCAGATGTGGTGTAGATGTTGGTAATGCAGAGTGTGGTGTAGATGTTGGTGATGCAGAGTGTGGTGTAGATGTTAGTGATGCAGATGTGGTGTAGATGTTGGTAATGCAGAGTGTGGTGTAGATGTTGGTGATGCAGATGTGGTGTAGATGTTGGTGATGCAGAGTGTGGTGTAGATGTTGGTGATGCAGAGTGTGGTGTAGATGTTGGTAATGCAGAGTGTGGTGTAGATGTTGGTGATGCAGAGTGTGGTGTAGATGTTGGTGATGCAGATGTGGTGTAGATGTTGGTGATGCAGAGTGTGGTATAGATGTTGGTGATGCAGAGTGTGGTGTAGATGTTGGTGATGCAGATGTGGTGTAGATGTTAGTGATGCAGATGTGGTGTAGATGTTGGTGATGCAGAGTGTGGTGTAGATGTTAGTGATGCAGATGTGGTGTAGATGTTAGTGATGCACATGTGGTGTAGATGTTGGTGATGCAGAGTGTGGTGTAGATGTTAGTGATGCAGATGTGGTGTAGATGTTAGTGATGCAGATGTGGTGTAGATGTTGGTGATGCAGATGTTGGTGATGCAGAGTGTGGTGTAGATGTTGGTGATGCAGAGTGTGGTGTAGATGTTGTTGATGCAGATGTGGTGTAGATGTTGGTGATGCAGAGCATGGTGTAGATGTTGGTAATGCAGAGTGTGGTGTAGATGTTGGTGATGCAGATGCAGTTTGTGTTGAAGGACCAGGTGAGGATCTGTGAAATGTGAAAATATTTTCACAATTTATTTCATTTTCATTTTTCATCTGGAACAGATCCAGAGAGCTCAGTCTAAAACTTAGACTATTTTTCATGTTTACACTAAAGGAACACCATAAATAACCTACATCCATGTCCATGCTTACACTTCAACATTTACTAGAGTTATACAGTATCCATTTACATGATAAATAGTGGAGTCTATTTCCAGTCGTGTAGCAGTGAAAGCACTATACTGTGCTGTGGAGCTCCAGTAGTGAAGAACACAGTTCTAGCAGTCCCCATGTTACACTGCATGCTATTACACACACTGACCACTGGAGGGAGCCACAGCAGCACTTCAGATAATTTTTACTAAATTAATAAATCAAGTCAAGTCAAGTCAAGTAGTTTTTATTGTCAATACTGCATATGTACAGGACACACAAAGAATTTAAATAACTTTACTCTCCTTCCCAAATTTTACAGCAAGTACAGATAATAGATATAATACGAGAGAAAGGGAGACACTATTTGTACAATGCAGCAGGGACCCAAATAGACATACATGAGACAGAAAACAAAGTGCTGCAGTGGTGGTGGGTGAAATAAGATATATAATATAAAAGAATAGGAGACACTATATGTACAATACAACAAGGACTCAATAGACATATGTAGGACAGAAGACAATAGTGCTTACACAGAAACATACTTACACACAAAGACATGCTCACAAACACTCTGTCACACACAGATACACACACACACTCACACACAAACTAAAGAGAGAGAAATGTACCTGGGTAATAATGAATTGCAGGATTCAGGAGTTAAGCTGCTCTCTGCTGGACTGAAGAGTTCACACTGTAAACTGCAGAAACTGTAGTAAGATCATTTGAAATGCAGCAAAACAGAAAATCTCACCTACAAACATCAATCTCTTCCAAGTCTATCAGACCTGGCAACTGCAACTACACACACACATACGCAAACATGCTCACACACACAAACATGCTCACACACAATCATTCACACACTCTGGCCTCAGTTCTCAGCTCAAATTCCTCAAGTCTGAGAGAACTGACCTGGTAATAATACATTGCAGGATTCAGGAGTGTAGCTTCTCTCTATTGGACTAGGAGTTCACACTGTAAACTGTAGAAACTGGAGTAAGGTATTTAGAAACTCAGCAGAACAGAAAATGTCACCTTCACACAATAATCTCTTTTCACCTGTTTCTGCCTTTCAGACTTGGCAGCTGACACTACACACAAACACACCCACTTGCAAACATGTTCACACAAACATAAACATGCTCACACACTGGCTTGCCCACACACACAAACATGTTCACACACACAGACATGCTCACACACAAAAACATGCTTACACAGACATGCTCACACACAAACATTTTCACACTCACAAAAATGCTCACACACAAACATTCTTACACACATAAACATGCTCACAAACACACACTCTCACACACACACACACACTAACACTCACACACACACACACTCACACACACACACACACACACAAACATACACACACACACGTGTCTGATCTTCAGTCTGACAGTGAGAGAAACTGATGCAGAAGCTCCAGAGCAGTTCATCTTCAACTATAGAAAAGGAGGAAGTTTTTAATCTCTTTAGTTTCAGTTTAACTTTCATTACTTTCTTCCTCTCCTCCAACATCTCAGTGATCAGAGAGTCAGGATTCAGGAGCTCAGTATTATTATAAAGTGATGAAGAGAAGAAAGAAGAAGAGATAGAAAATACAAGCAGAATGTTTACTGATATTTTGTGATTTCAGTATTTTAAATGTTTTATTTTGTCTCCTCCAGTTGTCTCCTCTTCATTCAGCTGGTGAGCTCATTATTCTGATTAAATCTCTCAATCTCTTTATTAAACAGTATTAATATGATTATAAATCTATAAATGAATATCAGTGTGTGTAAATGCTGTTCAGAAAGTTTATATCAATTTAATCTCTCTCTCTCTCTTTTTCTCTCTCTTTCTCTCTCTCTCTGTTCTTCACACACTCTACTGTTAGTAATATCAGTATTTTAATATTGATACAGAAGCAGTTATTAATAATTTATAATACAGTATGACATCATGCATGAAATCTTCACACTGTTTTATTCTCTTCTACAGAGGGACAGAAAATGGACAGAAGAGGAGAGAATAAAAATGGAGGAATCTGCTCTGCTGACCGGTGAGGATAGACATAGATATTTCTGAATGTGGTTAATTATATTGTATTTTGTATTGTATTATATTGAATCAGTGGTGAGATTATTAAGAAATGAATATATTATTGTTAATTATGTGATTCATTATTTATAACAGTCTCAGATTAATGATTTTAAATATGAATTTGGATGTAGAATCATTTCAGGTATGAAGAACTGAATGAAAGACCTTTTTATGATGTGTGTATGTGTGTGTGTGTGTGTGTATAACCAAGCTTTAAAATGTTTTAAGCCAAACAAAAGAGCCACAACAGAAACTGATAAAACTGGTGTTAAAGGGCATTTATTTTGTGTAGCAAAATTGCAGCAGTGTACTACCTGTGTCCAACTGAATAAGAGTTTAGTGGACTGGAGCGTTTCTTTCTCTCAGCAATGTATAAAAGATATCAATTATATTTTATATACAGAGACACTTATGAAAATAATATGTGTATAAACAAAAAAACAATATATATATAATGTACACAGTCACACTTCCCTGAATTCACCTTGTATGAATGAGATTAAACCCATATATATATATATATATTCACAATTCAACAATATGGAAGAGCTCTTCAACCTTGAAAACTACTTTTTTTCAGAGAACAGTTCCTTTGAGTGTTCGTGAAGTAGACAAAAAAAGGGATTGAAACAGTCCTTGAACAATTTGCAAAAAAAAAACAACTCAATTCTGTATACTTAAGTGATCCAAGACAGGTTTAGAGCAGATACGGCCGTCTCACTCTCCCTCACTCTACGTCTCACTCTCCACCTCACTCTCTCTCTCTCTCTCAGCGCGACCCAGAAGCCAGTCTGGGAACTAGCTTGAGCACACCGCCAGTCTAGCAGGAGATCAGTAAACACGAGTTAATAATATGACGACGGCTGGAGCTAGCTGCAGCTATCAGACCTCTCTCTCCCTTCGCGCCTAATCGTCTGAGCAGAGTTTAATCTTATACAGAGAACACTAAATCAATAATACACATGAATAAAATTAAAATACCCAAATACTGTTTTACAATACGCTTATTAAACAAACATTCACTTCAGAGACTTCAGACACAGCATCCTGAAGCTTTTCTTGCCATCTCGTGGGACTTTAACAACGTCACACTGGACTCAGTACTCCCTGCTTTCCACCAGTATGTGAACTGTCCCACCAGGAAGAACAGAACTATTGATCTCCTTTACTCCAACCTAAATGATGCATACACCGCCACACCTCTACCCCCTCTGGGAAAATCTGACCACAACCTGATCTACCTGCAGCCCCAGTACAAGCCCCAGGTCCGTAGACAACCTGCATCTACATACTCCTTCAGGAAATGGTCTCCTGATGCTGAAGCAGCTCTTAGGGACTGTTTTGAGTCCACTGAATGGAGTGTATTGCAGGAGCCATACGGGGAGGACATTGAGGGGATTACACATTGCATGACGGACTACATGAACTTTTGCATGGACATTGTTGTTCCTGTGAAAACTGTGCGTTGTTTTGCTAACAACAAGCCCTGGATAACCAGCAATGTTAAAGGCCTTCTAAACAAGAAGAAGAGGGCCTTTAAAGATAACAACCAGGAGGAGCTTAGGAGCGTACAGAGGGAGCTCAAGGTCCATTTGCGAGAGGCCAAGGAGTCCTACAGGAAGAAGGTGGAGCAGAAGCTGAGAGAAAATGACATGAGGGAGGTATGGAATGGAATGAAGACAATCACTGGCTGTAAGCAGAGGATGGACAGTGCTGCAGATGGTGAAGTACAGAGAGCCAATGAGTTCAACACCTTCTACAACCGGTTTGACTGCCCTGTTCAAGACCCTACAGCTCTGGCAGACACCTCCTCCACACCCCCCCTCATCTCATCAAGCAACTCAGCCCCTGCTCCCCCCTCCTCCCCACACTCAGCTGTCCTGACCACCAGCACCACTGTGGAAGACAACATGCCTGGTTCCAGTACCCAAAAAGACGCATCCCAGTGAGCTCAATGACTTCAGGCCGGTCGCTCTTACATCACATATCATGAAGACCCTGGAACTTCTGCTTCTACACCACCTCAGACCCCAGGTTCAACATGCAATGGACCCCTTGCAATTCGCCTACAGAGAGAAAGTGGGAGTGGATGATGCCATACTGTACTTTCTCCACCGGACCCACTCTCATCTGGACAGAGGACGCAGCACTGTGAGAGTCATGTTCTTTGATTTTTCCAGTGCTTTCAACTAGGGCTGTGACGATAATTTTATTACCGCAATACCGCGGTTATGGGAGTCACCGCGGTGATGAGCTCATTACCGTCATTACCGCATTTTTTTATGGCTGTCAAATCTGATTGACTGCGTTTTGAGCGGTAGTAAAATGCTCCATATAAGCACAACTGTGGTGAATTCAGTATTAATATGTCAAGTGTAAGTCCTACACTATAGGGCTGTGCAATATATCAAATACATTTTGATCGCGATAGATATTGGTGTCAAAGGATCTCAAAATTCATAATATCGAATATAAAAATTTTTGTCATTTATCTGTGCTGCCGCTGCACTGGCGCGGCAGCGAATGGGTTAAGCAAAACGCGGTGCGTGGTACTCATTGAGGTCAGAACAGCTCTGGAGTCTCCTGCTCACTTCGTCTCCATTGAGGCTGCTGAAGAGAGTGAAGATTAGCAGCACTAATATTGGCTTGGAAATGGAAGCTACAGGGCAGGCTCAGTTAGTTGAGAAAAAAGGAAGAAAAAGACTCAGGACAGAAGAGAATCATCTGCAAGATTTGCCGGAAAGTGGTGTCTGCACCTCTCGCCAACACATCAAACTAATTCACCCACCTCAAGGTAAACCATAGAGCCATGTAAGGTGTTCCGTGGTCACATTTTGAGAAAGTAAAATATATTAATTCATTGTCTGGCTGCTGGCTGTTCTGCGTGAGCACCGCGGAGAACGCGCGGCATTGCGCCTCAGTCTTGGTAAAAATAGTAAGGTTGGTTGAAGTGTAGTTCAAACAGCAAAGCAATGATATAAAACTATAACCACCATCTTTACTGAAATGTTGTTATCTGACCAAGTCTGAGGTAAAATGCGCTGCGCCTTGTCTCTTTCACAGCACGCGGAACTGAGTTCAGAACCGCTACAAATATAACCATATAAAACTCAGTTCAGATAAATAAACTTCAGATGAGTAAGGACACGTAAAGTGAAACAAAAATTGTCAAACATAAAGGACAGGTTTCTATTATTTTAAAATGGAACTAATGTCTTTTTTTTGGTCGGTTGTCTCTTGCGAGCCGATTTCTTAACGTCACGACATTTTAATCAACATATTATATGACGCGGGTCCCGTCAGGATATCTTGCGGCACAGACAGAACTGAATTGTTATTGGCGGGAACAGGAGTTTAATCAATCCAGAGGATGTGGGAGCACATTAATAAATAGTTAAGAAAATTGTAATAATCACGCAGTGATTCTCATGCACGCAACAAAAAAACCCTAAGCACAAAAAAGGAGCGGAGAATGGACCGACACGCGCACACACACACCGATTTTTTTTTTTTGTAATGTGGTAAGAAATGTGACCGCACTATTCAGCGCGGTTTTAATAAATATTTTTTTTTATTTTAAGCACTAAATGTAATTTATTAAATTTATTTAGGACCGCGGGGCAGGTGCGGCAAAACTGTGTATGTGGCGGGCTGATGCGGGATTAAAGGAAGGATTTTTTTTGCGGAACGGTAACGGGACAAAAAAGAAATGATGTCTGAATTAATTTCCTCCAATCGAATATAATTTAACATGGTTTAAGAATATAAAATAATTTATAAACAAACGAAATATTTAATATTGAGCTAATAGCCCAAGTGCAAAAATACAAAATCTGTAATACTCTGCACTGCACAATTCAAACGAAATAGCCGTAACGCAGCTGCGCTCCTGCCCTGCGATGCAGCCGAAGCCTGGTGTGAGGCAGCAGAAATTCTGGGGTGAAAACTACATAACTACACAACATAAGGAGACATAATGCACTCCAAATATTCAGGAGGGAAGTGAAATAAATGATACTGTACAGATATAATCTGTATCTAGTAGATATTTAAGGGGTGAGAAAGGGGTGAGAAATATATTTTTTTCGGGGCCGGGGGTCAGTGGAAAATTTAGCTGTGGATTAATTCGTCTTTTTTTTTTTAAACTAATATTAGAATATTCACTACCAATTACTGCCGAATATCCTGAGCTGAATTTGTGGTGTTTTTTTTTTGGGGGGGGGGGTCTCGCGGTTAACCGCAATATCGCGGTGATGCGTTAGTTTTTTACCGCGGTTATAAAAAATCAATACCGCCCCAGCCCTACTTTCAACACCATTCAGCCTCTCCTACTGAAAGACAAGCTGGTGGGGATGCAGGTGGATCCATTTTTGGTTTCCTGGATCACATACTACCTCACTGACAGACCTCAGTATGTCAGGTTGAAGGACTGTACATCAGAGACTGTGGTCTGCAGCACAGGAGCACCACAGGGGACTGTGCTCTCCCCGTTCCTTTTTACACTCTACACCTCAGACTTCCAGTAAAACTCTGAGACGTACCACATGCAGAAGTTTTCGGACGACACTGCCATTGTGGCATGTATACGGGGAGGAAAGGAGGAGGAGTACAGACACCTTGTGAATGACTTTGTGGCGTGGTGCAATAGGAACAACCTGCTGTTGAACACCTCCAAGACCAAGGAGATGGTGGTGGACTTCCGCAGGGCCAGGCCACCCACACAGCAAGTATCTATTGTGGGAGTTGATGTGGAGATGGTAAAGACCTACAGGTATCTCGGACTGCATCTGGATGATAGGCTGGACTGGTCAGCCAACACAGACATCCTGTACAGGAAGGGACAGAGCCGGCTCTACTTCCTGAGGAGGCTGGGGTCTTTTAACATCTGTCGGAAGCTCCTGCTAATGTTTTATCGGACTGTGGTGTCCAGCTGTCTTTTCTATGCTGTGGTGTGCTGGGGAGGAAGCATGAAGAAGAGGGACGAGATGCGTCTGGACAAGTTGGTCAGGCGTGCGGGGTCCGTGGTTGGCGTGGAGCTGGACTCTGTGGTAACGGTGGCAGAGAGGAGGACACTGCAAAAACTACTCTCCATCATGGATGATGCGGGTCACCCATTGCATTCCATCATCATGGACCAAAGGAGCAGTTTCAGTGGCAGATTCTTGTCACAGAGCTGCTCTACGGACAGACTGAGAAGATCGTTTGTTCCGAGAGCCATCAGACTCTTCAACTCCTCCCAGTGGAGCCGGAAGAGAGAAGACAGATAAGGGAACGAGTCTCATATATGCTTTCTTAATCACAGCCTTCTTTTTATCTGGACTGGAAAAACATTTTACTGTACATCCTGTACATTTGCACCCCTGGACACTACGCACCTAACTTAAAAACAATACTTGCACGTGTTTATGTTTAATATAGTCATATCTGCTAATACCTCCTATACATATCTATGACTGTTTACTTCCACACTTTCTATAGTTTTTTGTATTTATATATTTATGTATATATTTTTAAGTATCAGTTTAGAATTTTATAGTTTAGAGTCTTTTATCCCTCAATGGGCTCTTGTATTGTACTACACTTATTGTTTGTTTCTATTATGTTGTGTAACTGCTACAGGCTGCTAAATTTCCTTCTGGATCAATAAAGTATCTATCTATCTATCTATCTATCTATCTATCTATCTATCTATCTATCTTTAGAACTTTTAGAAAACACCTCTAGTATTTCACTTAAAACACTTTAACTAAATGCTTATATTTAAAGCATATAAAGAGCATTTAAAGTCATTAAAATACATTTAACATTTCAGTCAAAACACTTGAATTATATGCTTCTATTTAAAGCATAAACAGAGCGATTAAAGTTAATAAAACACTTAATATGTCACCCAAAACTCTGGAACTAAATGCTTATATTTAAAGCATATACAGAGCATTTTAAGTAATTAAAATACACTTAATATTTTACTCAAACATTTGAGTTGCATGCTTAAAGCATGTAGAGAGCATATAATCCACTAATACAGACCAGATAAACTAGAGTTTCAAGCTTAAACTGAACGTACTTCAGCAGAACTTTTAAACACATTTAGTGCTATTTTTATGAAACAAATAAAACATATAAAGCTCTTCATAATTATGCACTAGGATGCCCTATAAGCGGGCAATGCTCACCTAGCAGGAGAATCAGTAAACACGAGTTAATAATATGAGGGCAGCTGCAGCTATCAGACCTCTTCGCGCCTAATCGTCTGAGCCTCGTGCTCTCCTGCCTATGCATTCCTACGGGAGCTGCGTGATTTTGCCGTAAAGCAGACAGAACTGACAGTGTGCAGAGTGTGTGTGAAAACTGCTGCGGTTTTCTTAAAGGGGCAGCGCTTGATTAAGGGGTAACCTTACATTTAATGGCTAGAATACAGCTGGGTTACACTCACATGCAGCCTGTCTTTTTCACTACCTTCAGTTCAGAAGAGACAGTTAAAATGCAGTTAAAGAGTTCCAGGGACATAGGTAGACTTTGCTTAAATAAACATCCACTAAACCTCAAGAAAGCATCTGCGTGTAAACAGAAGTTTGGCTGGGAAATCTAGTAAAAATTGTTTTTAGAGTTTGACACTTTCATTTTCTGTTAAAAGCAGTGTTATCTCTTGTTTCCTAGTTGTTGTATTGATTTGAATTAAGATAACAACAATAAACAATTATGAACTCCTGCACGCTTTATTTTTTTGTAAATCCGTTAAATAAAAAAGTAAAAACTACATATTATACAGCAGGGGTGTCAAACTCATTTTGGCCGAGGGCCACATTGGCATATTGGCTGTCCTCTCAGGGCCAGATGTAACTTATAAATGTAATAAAATGTAACCAAATGTAATATAAAATGAATATAATTACTCCTTAATGTTAAATAACTCTCAATATATTATTTATTCAATCAAATATTACAGTTGCATGGAAAATATGTTTGCTTGTTGCTCTATTAACATAAATCCTTTTAATTTGTCATGTTATGAAATCCAAAAACTCCATCAATCAAGAACCAAACTATACAAGTGAATAGAAATTACATCAAATACAAGTTATATTAACTTTGATCAAAACGTTTGATACTGAAATAAGGCTTAATAAATATAAAATCAAAAATTGTGAGCTGTTAAGAACATGTGACAGATTTAGCATTTCCTCAGATTTAGCATTTCCTCAGATTTAGCAGTTCCTCATCCAACCATTAGTGGGAGCTGCAGCAGCACAAGCCCGCAGTCTTTACTGAGTCAGAGCTACAGCCCAGCCACGTCAGAGCTACAGCCCAGCCACGGGCTACAGGACTCAGCTGAGCCAGTCTGGAGCGGTTTTAAAAATTTTAAGTTCTTCTGTGTATGAAATAAAATAACCCCAGTAACCGGATAATACAGCTCTCTACAGTTCATATTTCAGCCCAAGCAGCTAACAGCTGCAGTTTAGAGCAGCCGTCACAGAGTCACTGCTGGGATTACATTATAAACAGGTTAGTTAGCGCGCTGCTAACCTCAGGATGTTTATAACTACGGAGTTTAGAACACACCACGGCTGCAAGGTTAGACTGTTGAAGGCTACTGAAGACTATTAAAGGCTATTGGAGGTTATTAAAAGGGTTATTGGGGGCAGAAATCAGTAAAGGCTGGTTAGATAAGTGATTCACGTCCTCGTCCTTTTCTGCGGTGAAACTGCGACTAGCGCTGTCACAGTGATGTTTATTAACCTCATTAAAACAGATTTTGTCAGCTATTGTCTTATAAATATTTACACAGAACTTATATCTCTCCTAAAAAGCGTCTATTTTGGTCAGTAACACTCTTCGTAACACAAAAGGCTTACCGGTCTTTCGCCTTGAAGCACAGCCGTCCGTCTGCATCAACTTTTCTTTTTCTGGACATTATGGGATAAACATTTGTATGTCTCAATTCCACCCGCGAAGTTACACCTTCCCTCCGGCAGGGTTTCCACATCAATGACTGCACTGCCGTGTAGTGGCAGTAAGCCGTAACTTCGCGGGTAACACAATCGACAAGCATTGTGGGAAATGTAGTTTTTGGTCAAAGAACGCTTCTGACCTATTTATTATAGACACTAAGATCTTACAAGCTCTACTTAAATAATAATGGAATAAAATTCCAGTCCCTTCTATGGCCACAGGTATATAAAATAAAGCACATAGTCATGCAGACTGCTCCTACAAACATTAGTGAAAGAATGGGTCTCTCTCAGAAGCTCAGTGAAATCCAGTCTGGTACCAATATAGGATGCAGCACTTCTTTAAGTTCAGTCCTGAACTTTCCTCACTACTAAATATTCCACAGTCAACCGTCAGTGCTATTATGACAAAGTGGAGGCGACTGGAAACAACATCAACTCGCTTTGTCAACATGAAACAACAGATTGGGGTCAGTGGATGATGAGGTGCATAGTGTGGAGAGGTTGCTAGTTTCTGTAGAGTCAATCACTACAGATCTCCAAACTTGAAGTGGCCTTCAGATCAGCTCAGGAACAGTATGCGAGTAGATACTTTTGGCAATATGGTGTACTTAAAATAAGGGAGGGCTTTCATCCAAAAAGATTTGTTTGTTAAACAGCTTAAAGCTCAATGTCTACAGAAGCACCATTACAAAAATATCTAAATATTTATTGGTAAAAAACCCAACATGCACCAAGTCCAAACGCATTTCTGTACAAATAGACATTTCCTACATTTTACATTTTAAATATTGCAAAGGATTGTTTTACTCATTAAAATAGTGCAAAAAAACATCTGCAAAATATTTTTCAATCATTTGAAGAACTTGTGTGATTCTTTAAGTTGTCATGGTTCTATATAAAACAATTGCCTGTATTAACAATTATTTAAGAAAATGTTTTACAGTATTTAAACCCATCTGTAACATTGAAACACTATAAACACTGATGTGGCATAGGTAATGTATTACTCTCTATAGGTGTACAAAATAACATAAAATATTTAGAGAAATGTACTAAAATTACCCAACCATGTAGTGTTTATTTATAATACCAAATTGCACACACACATAAACAAAATCAACACAATAGAGAATAGTACAGAACGAGTTACCTGAACGTTTGTGTTGCCTGCACTGTTGTTCCAGGTAAAAAATGTTTGTTTTTTTTTTTTCAGAAGAGGAGCTTTCTGGAGAATCTAAGTCAAAACCATCATACACTGATGCTGCAGAAGTGAGTGCCATGTTTATTAAACTGAAGCCTGTAAAGATAAAGTAATTCAAAACAAAGAAATATCAGAAAACTAATAAAACCTGAATTTTAATTTTAAAAACACTTCACAATAGAGATACATTATTACAGGAACATTATTAATGTTTACAAATGTTTTAACTAATGTCAATTAATTATTATTTATAACATTCGTAAACATTTAAATTGAGTAATGTTTAATTAGTGTTAATTAACATTTACCAATATATAATTAGTTGAGGCATTACTGAACCATTTAACAATGTTTATTACTGTTGTAAGTACTGTTAATTGTGTTAGCGAAATGTGTGTGTATTGAAATAATATGAGGCTTAAAGATTCCACAAATTAACACAATTTTCTGAGGTTAGAATCAAAAGTGTGTGACATGTTTAGGTTAAAATACCTCAATGATCAACCGCCAAGAACACCATAAACCTGCGTCAGCAGCTCTGTTCAGAACGGCTGGTTTGATTGTCTTTTTTTTATTATTATAATGATATTCCGTGAAATGAGACACTGCTCAGCCAAGCCTTTATCTGCCAGACTTGCAAATGTAACTTGTAATTAACTGCAGTTAAGCTATCTCCCACTCTTCCCATATTTAAATCAAATCTTAAAACTCATCTATTCTCTCCAGTGTTGGGAGTAACTCCGTTACTAACGCCGTTACTTTTTTTCAGTAACGAGTAATCTAACTAATTACTATGACTGTAACTATAACGCCGTTACCATTTCCGACACCCCGTTACTGCACGTTACTTTAGCCGCTCTATGAACTTTTTTTTTTTTATTTCGCTTTGCCCTGGTTAACCCCTCCTCTGTCCGGTGAACTTGAGCTTCTGGCCGCTGTGCCTGTGGTTTGGCGTGGTGAAGTGAGGCACAATTGTGACGATTTGCTGCTCTAATCAATTCAGTGATTGCCGTGGACAACCCAAGTTCCGAATTAAGGACGTTAAGCTCTTTTTAGCTGCTCCGGTTTTTGTGGTGCTGCTGCTTTCTATTTTAGAGCTTAGATTCTCTGCCCGAATCCCACCTGACCTGAGGACCGACCCGAAATCAGGCAAATTTTTATTTTATATAAAGCTCTGGTGTGATAATCACAATGTTGCTAAGTAACCAATTATTATTGTTCACTAAAGCGAACGAAATAGCGAAAATTGAAAGTGAAAAACATTTGTGTTAACTGAATCTAATAAAAACGGTAATTAAAAGGAAAAACATAACTATCTCGAACTGTATTTTGTATTTATAAAACTAACTAAAACGAATTTAAATTACTGATAGAATACCCTCATTTTTGTGTTTAATTTATTTATAAGCGCTGTTGTAAAGCGGAGTTGTACAGCGGGAGTTGTTGTGCCGAGCGCGCGGCACTCGTGGTCCGTTAGTTCTTGTGTAAAGCGCTCGCGCTAGCAAGCCCACCCTAAAATGAACAGAAAAAATAAAAACAAAATAAAATTAAACTATAATAAAAATGAAAACTGTAATCACGTAGCTCTGGGCGCACGTGAACGCCTCCGCGTTTGACTTGCAGCACTGTGTGTAGCTGTTCTTAAAAATCATTTAAATTAAATAATAGTTCTATGCTTCTATGTTACAGTGTTAATTAACATAATTCTGATTATATTTGGCTCATTCAATCAGCCCGAAAACAGACAGTTTATGGAGCGGATCGGGTCAGGCTCATAATGACAGTTTATGGTTCGGGCTTGGGCAGAATGTGCACGGGCTCCGGCTGGGTCGGATTTTTTGGGCACGATCTAAGCTCTATTCTCTTTTGGTGAAGCTGTTATATTAATACCATTTTAACGGGCATTAAATTGTTGTTTTTGTCCATTATTTTGTTTTATATATACATATTTCTTTTGAGTGTGGCTTGGTTTGTTAAATTTCATCCCCAGACGCGTTTTTCCGCTTTTTTCAGTATTACAAGTTTTAGTAATTTTCTTTGGTTGTGTGGAGAATTTCGTTTTATTTTTTTGAAATTCGTTAGATTATATTTTTGTCAACATTTTGGGTTTATTTTCGTTTGTTATTTTTTGTTATTTTTCTAATAATAATAGTAAATGCATAATTGATTTCCTTTTTTTGACGGGCGAATAATAAAAAGTAACGCGATAGTTACTTTTACTGGTAACTAATTACTTTTATAGTGGAGTAACTCCGTTAGTAACTCAGTTACTTTTTTGGAGAAGTAACGAGTAACTATAACTAATTACTTTTTCAAAGTAACGTGCCCAACACTGATTCTCTCTTGCTTATGGTCTCTCTTCTGCTTAACATTATGTTTGATCTCACATACTATAGTACTGCTGAGTTGGAGCTCCACTGTAAATGTTGTACCTGTATTGTCTGTGTATTGTATATCTGTATCTTTGTACCAATAACTGTAAGCGTCTTTGGGTTTTTGAAAAGCGCTATATAAAAATAAAGTATTATTATTATTATTATTTTGAGCTAGTGTGAGATTGACTTGATTGGTGTAGTCAGATGTTTCTTTCAGGCCTATTTTAAGTATATTGTACATGCTAGTCTTATTGGTATAAAATATGCCTCTGTATTCTAAATATATTAGTAAACGTGCAGCTTTACAACACTCAATTGCATTTGATGCATCTATACCCCTTGTCTCATTTATGTGTTAATAAGATGAAGTACAACAGAATCATTTGATTGATTTTATCATTTTTGTAATTTTTTTTCAAAAATAGAAGGAATCTTTGATACCAAAACGTCCTTAAACCATATGTTTTGCACTATAAGGTGCACTGTTTTATAAGATCAATGGACATCTGTTTCCTGGTCTATTTTCATGCATACTCGTCATTTCATACATTTTAAGAGACACCTTTTTTGAATTTCTAATTCAGTAGGTCTCACTGTTAGGTGGTGGTGGGGGGTAGCTAACTAAGTAAAGCTAAGCTAATAAACAAAATTAAAAGACTGTATTTTAAAGTTAAACGAGCGCCGGATGTCAATCTACACAGATTACTCTACTGAAAACTGTTTATTTGGGCGAGTAAAGTGCTTCCATTTATTTACAGTAAGCTTAGATTCCTGAATTTCTCCAGCATTAAGGCTGTTGTTTTGGCATTAGCGGCTAACCATTATCAGTTAACTGAGTAACCCTGAGTGCTCTGGTAAGCCAGGAAGATATTATCTAGCGGTTTGTCCCACATAGCTTCCTTAACATGGTAAACACGCAGGCTAAAGTCCGATATACTCACCTCTGAACACGAAAGAACTAGCTGCAGTTCTAGCCGTGATTAGGAGCAGGCTACAGGTCAATAATACCTCTGAATGGGGAAATAGCAGCTAGTGGCTAATGCTAATGCTACTCCAGTCTCAGTGCTGGAGAGCTAAACTGAAACTCCTGTATTATGCTGTACTTCAACCTGACTGGTACAATTCATACATAAGGCTCACTAGATTAAAAGGCACACTGATGATTTTTGGGGAAATTGATGGATTTTAAGTTCACCTTAAAATTATGGTCAATGGTTTAACATTTGTATTACTTAATAGGTGAAGATGAATTTTAAATAAAATAAATGCTTGTCCTCCTCTGTTCTTCTCTACTTTAGCTGCTCTCAGCAGATACTAAACTGTTCATTCCTGAAGAGACTGAAGTCACTTCAGGGGATGGGACCACCATCTGTTACAGGTAAAATGTTAACTTATGTCAGCTTTGTTTTCTTAACCAGATAGTTTCAACCTAGACTTCCAGTTAATACCTTAGGCTTAAGCTCCTGATTACCTGTGTTCATGTCTGTGAGGAGCTGGAACAGAGAAAACATGGACTGGCTGCTGTTTCCTGGTCTAGATTGAGAATCATGTATATTAAACAAAAAGGATAAGAAACTGAATAAGGTATTAAATATGACAGTTGAGTCTTCTTCCTTGCAGGTTTCATTGCCCTCATGCTGGTCTGTTTCAGTGTAAAATTACCAGCCTTGTGTTTGAGATGAAGGAGAAAGGGGAGGTGCTGTACAGAATTGTCTCCTGGGATGCTCGTCTCCTGGATGGATTAGGTCAGATGCAGCCTGCAGGACCTCTGTATGATATTGACTGCAAAGGATTAATTAGTCATTTGTATCTTCCACACTGTGAGATACTTTCAGGTGAGTTTGTCTCTGAACATTAAAATAAAATTGAGGCTAATTCAAAAGTTTTATTTAATATTTAGTGTAATATAAAATGGTTCAATATAAGATGTTCAAAACATCTTGAGACAGGTAGGCTTCCTTCAAAAAGCTAATAAAAAACACAGAGTAGGGTCATTTGTGATTGATAGAAAGCATAATTACACCCAGTGTTAGTAACATGTCTACTGTCTACAGGGAGCATGCTAACTTTAGCTCATCCATAACGGATGCCTTAGTTGTTTACTCTGCAGACTGTAGACTATTTTAACCACTTATCCTGTTTCTGTTCACATTTTACAGATGAAAGTCAGCAAGCTGTGGTGCATTTCACTGCTGGTAATGTAGAGATCATTCCACCCCTCAGAGTGACGACCACTCATGTGATCATATGCATCCAAGCACTTTCTCTCTTTGGCCTTTTAAGAAATCTATTCTCAGCTAATCCCATCAGTGGCCAAGTATTACTCTTTCATAAAAAACTGTCTGTCAGACAAAGAATGAGTAAACTAAACATCCACCTGTTGCCAAGGAATGTGCCTGTTGAAGAGGTAAACTACAATTCAGAAGTTCATTAAGTGCTTGTAACCCTGTTTTGTGTGGTTGGATTCATTTACAAACAGAGTTCAGAAATCAATATTTGGTGGAATAATCCTGTTTTTGAATCACAATTTTCATGCATCTTGGCATGTTCTCCTCCACCAGTCTTACACACTGCTTTTGGATAACTTTATGCCACTCCTGGTGCAAAAATTCAAGCAGTCCAGTTTGGTTTGATGGTTTGTGATCATCCATTTTCCTCTTGATTATATTCCAGAGGTTTTTAATTTGGTAAAATCAAAGAAACTAATTATTTTTAAGTGGTCTCTTATTTTTTTCCAGAGCTGTTTGTTTTTATTTTATTTATTTTATGTGTTTATTAAGCTTTAAAATATTGTTTTGTTCCTGTAACATTTTTTCTTAAATAATAGCTCTTCTTCAGTGTTGCAATTTTAATTAACATCATTCTGAACAGATGCATTTAAACAGCCCAAAAAAGTTTTAACACTCTACTTTCTAAAAAAATGTCGGGTTTAAATCAGACTCGGGCTAAAAAGGACACTTTATGGGGGGGTGGGGTCGGGATTTTGTGCAGAACGTGCATTGGCTTGGACCAGGTTAGGCTGGATATTTTGGGCCTGATCTAAGCTCTGCCTTGAGGAGGATTCTGAAAACAGTCTCAAGTTCATGGACAGTAACAGAATTTAATGGGGGACTCCCACAGTTTGTCACTGCATTTAATTCTTAACCTCTCATTGTCTGGGGGCCCCAGACCAGCTTTGGGCCCCAAGCAATTGCTTGGTTTCCTTGCTCCATTGCAACTGGCCTGGCAGTGGGCTTCTATTATGCAGTGATAGAGAAATTTTAACACAAGAATCTTAATTTCCTTAATTCTAATCTGACTACTGCAGATTTCACTAAGGTCAGCTTGCACCACTATCACTGCTCTTACTACTGAGGGGGATTTTACTGAGCTATTTATGTTTTTTTTTATTATATACATAGTAAGGTAGAAAACATTGACTTTGACTTTGATTTTCCTGTCCTTCAAGGTGAAGAAAAAACATCCGTCCAGCAAATACATTGACACCAGCTCTAAATGTCAATTGACCCCTGGTAGAAAATACAGGCTTTCCTGTGACCCTTATGTATCTCAGCCAGAGGTAAATTACAGTGCTCACTAGTTAAGTTCCTCACCACAAAGCTTATTATAACATTGCATTCACTTGTAAATAAAATGAGTTGAGATATTTCAGAGACAGTTTAATTTCTTGGAACAAAAAACTCTGTTCTTGTTTTTTCCACAAGGATGAGACATTTGAGTGTGACTATGGTCCCAACTATCATGCTACATTTGAGGTGTTCATAGACATTGATGCTGAGGATGCCAAAATAGGGCTGCTGGATGAAGATGAGCAGGAGGTGTGGAAGCCCCGGCTGGTCTTTCTTACAGGTAGACAAGTGTTCTTGCTTTTTGTATACTGATTTATGTTTACATAAACATACATGACAATTTCTATATTTTCTTTTCAGATATTAGTACACAAGGAGTCAAACTCCAGACAGAAGCAGAATGTAAGACCTTCTGATAATTAATTTTACAAAATTTGCAATAGTGATACCAACAGAAATATTTTATCCTCTTTTACACTATATTGCTAAATGTATTTGCTCACCCCTCCAAATCACTGAACTCAGGTTCCAGTCACTTCTATGGCCACAGGTGTATAAAACCAAGCGCCTATGACTGCTTCTAATAACATCAGTGAAAGAATGGGTCGAGCAGATCCATCTAAGCCTTACATTACCAAACGCAGTGCAGGCTAACAGATACTTTTGGCAATATAGTGTATGATGAATAGGCTTAATTAGCAGGTTAAAATCCATTTACTGTGTCTCTTTATCTATTTATCTGTATTTCAGGTGCTGCATTTGTGGATGCTCACAGGGAACAGCTCATTCAGAGAGTTTCCTCTGTGATGGAGATACTGGACTGTTTAGAAAAGCAAAAAATGATCAGCAAGGAAATGTACGATAACATCAAAGTTACAAAACCATCTCAGGAACAAATGAGGATGTTGTACAATGTGCTTAATTCAGGAGGACGAGCTGTGAAGGTGGAATTCTACAAAATCCTTAAGAAGAAGCAGCAGCTCCTTGTGGATGAACTGGAGGCTGGACCCAGCCAGGCTTAGAGGATATCGTCGCTGTCCAATAAAACATTTTTTGGTCGATTTTTAGTTTACTACATAATTTGAACAGACAAACTGTCCCTTATACTGTGCCTAAATTTCTTGATAAACGGACCAATAGAAACTCTTTAAAATGACTTGAAATAAACTCTTTTTACATTGACTATCATTGAAAGTTTACAAGTTTTTTCTCACTCCTGTAAAGTTGCTGTTTTGGAGTCAAAAGTTTGGACACACCTCTTCTCATTCAATGTGTTTTCTTTTTTTAAATTCTTTTTTTATTAATATTGAAGACGTTAAAACAACACAAGACAAAAAACTCTTACTCTTAATGTATTTCTATAATTAACTGAAATAAAATTTACATTGACTATTTGATGGACGTATATTGTTATGGTACTTAAATTTATTTTGCTGGGTGGCCTAGCGCAGGGTTCCCCTTTTTCTCCAAAATATAGGGGTGGCATAGTCAGTATTACACCTTTTTAGGTGAGGGCTTTGGGTGCTTATTGCAATGCACCTCACCACAGATACAATACAATATTCATATTACTAAAAATACTATGTTATTAGGATAAACTTGTTCTTTACAGCTACAAATAAACAGTTGTTTGACCAAGTTAAACACTGTTGCTGTACCAGGATTACAGCTCAGACTGTATAGTAAGTTTCATGCCATATAAACACTTTTAGAAAGGGTGTGGATAGAACTAAAAACTTACATGGATAGAATAGGTGACAGACAACTGAAATTAATAAAAAAAAAAAACGGACAACTTCAACATTCTTGCCTTTTGCCATTAAGTAGAGTTTATTAAGGCACACTATCAGACTATTCATGATCTAGAGGCACATCATCATAATTTACTGCAAGAAAGGCAACTCTAGAGGGCACTCAATCACTTTTTACCCCATGAGAAGCACAGCCAATAGAGTCACATATAATTTCCCGGTTTGGGGGGCCTCCCTGAAATCAACTTTTGCAACTTGGGATGTCTGATAATCCATCAGTGACGTTATACAAGAAGTTGAATGCTGAATTTATTGTTGGATCCACTGTGTTAGTATCAGAATGAACATGAACAGACTCAGAACGCAGACCACTTCACTGTGAAAATGCACGCTACTAAATTACTAAATTATTATGCTACAATGCAAATGCAAATTTAGGAATCATAATGCCTGGTTCACAATACACAGCATTTTGTGTTGTCAGGTTATTGTGCTGTTCATACTCAGTGTTGGGAGTAACGGCGTTAAAATAAACGGCGTTACTAACGCCGTTACTTTTTTCAGTAACGAGTAATCTAACTAATTACTCAGACTGTAACTATAACGCCGTTACCATTTTCGACACTCCGTTACTGCACGTTACTTTAGCAGCTGAATGAACTTTTTTTTAACTTTGCGCATACAGACAAAGAGCCCTATCATACACCCCGCACAAGGCGTGTAGCGTGGCGCTTTGCCACCTGTCAACAGTCTATTTTTAGGCCTTGCACGCGTCCTTAAAATAGCGTTGGACTTTGGAATATATTAACACCGATGGGCGTGGTGGTCTGGAAATGATGTGTGTTGAGGTAAATTTCTGGCGTGTTTTTATCTTGGCGGCGGAAAAAAGCTTAGCGCGATTGCTCACCCTGCGCTCCAAAATACTCCATACCATCACATCTTTACCACATAAAAATAAACCACACCCAGAGCCTTCAGCAATCAACTATGAAAAAATATATATACTTAAAAATCTGCACTGTATCTATAAATTATTATTAGTTATATTTATTTCTGTCAGTTATAAGGATTTATATCTATGTTTAGTACACAGACTAAATAACTGTAACTAGGCATTCTGCTGTTTAAAAATTTCAACAGATGCTTATTCTCACTCAAATGCTGGAGTTTTGAAATGGAAAATTAAAAGAGAAAATAACTTTGACTGAACATAAATTTATTTTAGTTAACTTTGCTATTATTTAACTGAATTTCACTTTTATATCTGAAAAACAAAGCACATTGTCAATCTGGCGCGTGGTGCTGCCCGTCAATTATATAAAAGTTAAAACATTTGAAATACACAGAAATATAACACTATATGTTAGCATTCGTTTCTTATCACAAGGGCAAATTTATTAAAATATTAAATATATTAATTCATGAATTAAAATCTCGTCCAGCGCTCTGAAATGTCAGGCACGCAAAGTGGTGCTTGGCGCAGCGGCGCGGCATTGCGCGCAGAATAACCTCTGTCTTCTAAAAAAAGTTTTTATAAATAAGATCTGACAAGTATACTAAAATTAATGTTATTAAACTTACTAAAGCCAACAAATGTACTGTTAATTAATAAAGAGAAATCAGGCAAAATGCGCTGCGCCTCTCTCTCTCTCGCTCTCTCTCTCTCTTTTTCTTTCACAGTGCAGAGCTGAATTCAGCGCGAGGCTATAAATAATTTACAACTCAGTTCAGTTAAATAAAAATAAGTAAGGACCTGTAAGTTAATCAAATATTGTCAAATATAAAGGATAGGTTGAGGTTTTGGTGAGCTGTTTTCATGATTTGAAACTGAAACTAACCGAAACTTTTATTATTCTGCGCAAAAAGCCTGTGATTGTTTTAAATGAGTTTTTTTAATGGATTTAAATGAGTTTTTTTAACGGATTGTTGTTTTTGTCCATTCTTTTGTTTTGTTTATATATACATTTATTTCTTTGAGTGTGGTTTGGTTTGTTTAATTTTTATCCCCAGACGTGTATTTGTTTTTTCCGGTTTTTTTTCAGTATTACATGTCTTAGTAATTTTCTTTGGTCCTGTGGAGTTTTTCGTTTCTTTTTTTTTTTTTATTCGTTAGACTATATTTTTGTCAACATTTTGGGTTTATTTTTGTTTGTTATTTTTCTAATAATAATAGTAATTACATCATTTATTTTCTTTATTTATTCTTTATTTATTTATTTTTACAGGGCGAAGTAACGCAATAGTTACTTTTACTGGTAACTAGTTACTTTTATAGTGGAGTAACTCAGTTAGTAACTCGGTTACTTTTTTGGAGAAGTAACTAGTAACTATAACTAATTACTTTTTCAAAGTAACGTGCCCAACACTGCCTGTGACTCCACATACAGTGTCCTGTACATCAACACACACACACAGGTATGGTTGAATATGGGTGGAGAAGGAATGAAGGAGCTGAAGTTCTGCTGCTTCTGTTCTCTAACAGTAATCAATATGAAGATTCTGATCTTAATAAACTGCTTTAATCATATTTATTACAGTATTTTATTCATTCAGGACTTCTGTAGCGTCTAGAAGTGTCCAATCACCTGCTTTAAAAATGTACAGCACTCCTACAAAGTGTTTTTATATTTATAAAGATCTGCTTTGTTAATTCTGTTTATGTTTAGTTATGAACTTATGCTGAAGCTCCTCTGAGTCACTAGCTCACTGTTATAGAGGTTTCCCAGTAGGGGGCGCTGTGGTGTTGGACTCTGGGTAATTACTGCAACCTGTGGCTCTGATTCTCAGATTCCAGAGGAAATGTACAGAGTGGATGATTAAATTAAAGAAGAATATTATTTGATTGAGGGAACAGATTGTTAAATGATGTAAATAATATATTTCTCTAAATAATATCCCTCTGTAGAAATGCACACAATAATTACATTCTCCAGATTTGGTTGGTAGATCATGTAAACAGGTTGAACAGGTTTCTAATTTATTTTTTATCATGTTCAGAGTAAAAGTCATGAAATGGTCAATGTATCATAGCGTTTTTCTGTATCAGTAAAACCTCTTGTTTTTTCATGTTTTAAAATTGTTCATTTTGTGTTCTAAAGCTGTAAAAATGTAAATGTTTCCACCTTAAACCTGTATTATATTAAATTTGTATTTTTCAGGAAGGGATTAGTAGAACATACGGTGATTAAACAGACAGATATTTTATACAATTATCACAGTTATCTCTTTTATCACAACCAATCCACCAACGTGGATACATGAAGTTAGTTTTTTATCGTCTGCATATTTAGAGTTGATTTAGAGTCGATTTGGGCAAATCTGTCTCTTACTTTTAAGACAAAGACAGATGAGGATGTATTAAAGGAAATGAAAACATATATTTTTATCTTTTGTAAAATTTACTTTTTATGTATTTTTAATAAATGGTTGTTCTTATCCAAGTGTTGTATTTTTATGTTATTATTTATATGGATGTAACACTAAGTGTAAAGTTCTGTTGGGTTTAGTAACTGGGAGGTTGATTGTTGTGATGGTGTGTTTATTAAACACAGTAGGATGAACAGACTTCAGCTGATACAGTTTATTCACTCAGTGTCTTTCACAGTATAGTGATGAACAGAATGCAGGATGTGATGGATGAGTGGAGAGATGGAAAAGATACAGACAGTAGGTACAGATTCCTCCCTCAGACGAAGTCTACTGGCTAATCCTGCTGTGTACTGACTCTGAGGTTCTTAACCAGCAGACCGAAATGGCGTTTCTTCAAATGATCTTGTGGGCGGGGCTCTGGTGGTGGTTGACGGGTGGAGGGGTGGAGCCAGGGTGGTTCAAAGCAGGTTTTCTTATTGTGACATCACAATAAGGGAGGAGCTCATAGCATTGCAGAATAATTTGTGGTCTGAACCAGGAAATTTGAGACTTTTTTTTAAACCAAAAATCAGTTAATGGGACTCTACTAACAAATTATTATGAGATTTTGGTTTGGTGATTTGATGTTTATCATTTATTATTTTATCACTATATTGTATTATAGAGCTTATTGATAAACAGCGACTCATCATTCATCGTACAGTGCATCTATTTGTTTCTCTGTGCATATGATAATAAACTATCAAATCTTGAATTAAATAGAGAAGCATCTCAAGATAATCCAAATGTCGGACAGTTTGATGTCTGTTTTTGATTTTCTCAACAATAATGACATGCCAAAAGTGATGGGACAGCAGAATGTTCATGAAAATTGGATCATGAAGTGTTACCTGAGTGGACAGCTTGGGAACACCTGTATACGCTGTAAAAACCTGAACCGTCCAAAAATAAAAACATTTCAACAGGAAGTTCAGTCTAGACCTCGACCATGATCTCATTATGAATGTAACTCAGACAGTAGTTCTGCCTATGTATAGAAACTTTAGCTGATCTAATGTGAAGCCTTTGATGTAAATGACTGTATTTCTTTGTTCAGTAATCAGAGTTTCCACTGCTGATCTTTAGCCTAAAGCCTGGAGAATGACCATGACTTATGCTACAACATTTACTAGAGTTATACAATATCCATTTACAGGATTACTAGTGGAGTCTACTCCCAGTCCTGTAGCAGTGAAAGCACTATACTGGACCATGCTGTGGAGCTCCAGTAGTGAAGAACACAGTTCTAGCAGTCCCCATGTTACACTGCCTGCTATTACAAACTCTGACCACTGGAGGGAGCCACAGCAGCACTTCAGATCCCAGTAACACACAGTAAACCCCTCCCTCCAGCAGCAGATCTCTCACAGCCAACACAAGAACCAGAACCACACTAGCAGCCCATCCAGCGGTCTGATCACTGCGGTCCGATCCGAGAGCTGGGAGCTTATTTACATTTACACCATATATTATATTCCACATTTTGATTTAAGAGTAAATTATTATAAAGCTAAAGTAAATATACTTCAGCTGCAGAGCCTGTACATGATGAGATCCACAGATCTTCAATAATCAGAATTAACCAGAGCAACACAGCCCTCAGGACCACCGTCTGATTACAAGAAACAATCTGAGTTTCAGTAAACTGTGTTAGTAAATGTCAGTAAACTGGGCTGAGGAAAGATCTGACCATGACTTGGAATGGGGGATCAGCTGTAGCAGGGTATGGTTGTGATATCACAGATGGGAGGAGTCACTGTGGTCACACCCACTGAGTGGTAAAAATACAGACGTGCCAGATCTCGCACCTTGTGTAAAGCATGTCACAATGCTCATTGCTATCTTACACCCCACCAACAGTCTATTTTCACTCCTTACTCCTGCCTGGTTTAAATAGCAGAGCTTCTGAATATATCTTCACTGATGGGCGTGGTGTTCTGGAAATGAGGTGTGTTCAGGTAAATGTAAATTTCTGGAGTTTTGCTTGTTTATCTTGGCAACAGAAAACGCAATACAACCTAGACAGACATTCATTGCTATCTTGGCAGTGAATTACACTGTGCATAAGTGCGTACACTCCCGTTTGTTACACACACGTACACACAGCAGTGCATAAACACATACATCCTGTCAAAATACAAAATAAAATAAATTAATATAAAAGAATAATACAATAAAATAGTTCTTCCTCAAAACAAAATAAAGGTCATATGCTGAGAAGTAGCATTGGACTTGTCCAGGTAGCTGCGCCGGTCAAATAGCAATTCGCCAAAGTCAGAGCTCACCTGGATCTTAAAGGGAATGACAAGCACAGATTGCTAAAATATTGTTAGCATTAGCATTCTGTTCACATGATGTGAATCACAGAAGGGGAGGGTTGATGTTGATTGTGATTGATGTACGAACAGATTCAGTGAAAAGAATCAGAGCTTTACTTTTACAGACTGACCAGAGATAAAGGAGTGAGAAGCTAATGGATCACTGCAATTCACAGAACTATTAATCTACTTCTGATAATATTACCTTATTTTATTTTATTTTAAAGCATTTTCATTATAAGTAAAATATTATTGGTATTGATGTTGAGGTGACGATACTTTAAACAATCCCAGTTTGTTTGGAAAAGTGTGAATCTGGACCAGGGAGCAGTGAGGGTTAAGAGCCCAACAGTAGCATCAAACCCACAACCCTGTCATCGATAGCCTGATGCCCTGATGCCTGAACCTTTCCCTTAAAGGTAATGCGTTAGCTATGAATCAAACCCAAGGCAACTGCACACACACACACACACACACACACACACACACGCACAGATGTGAGTTTCATTTCTCCTTTTCATAACAGAGCAGAGCTGAGATCAGTCATGCATTAAAAACACATTCTAATTATAAGACTTTCATTAACAAGGGGATTTCTTCACATTCTACCTTTTATTCCCAACAGAGATCATTTCTGAATTATTAAAAGATATAAACCCAGCTCACAGCACAGAACCTGTTCTGCATAATATAGTAAATAAAATCAGAACAAATCCTTAAAATAACAGTCCTTCATTTCTGGTGCTGCGAGACCTGAGTGCCTCCTTCCACACTGTGGACCATCAGATTCTGTTAGATAGAATTAGACCATGCTGGCCTGTCTAGAACTGATTTAACTGCTTTTACTCATTTCTCTCTGAAACGAGGTTCTCTGAATCCATATTAGGATCAATATCATTATTGTTAAATCTCTATATGTTCTCTCCTTCCACAGCTACACTGATACTGATACTGATAAAACACGACTCTATAGAGATCATCAGCATTCATTACAATACAACACACACAGTGTCCAAAATCCAGCTTTATTTCAGCACAGCAAAAGTATGGGGACAGCTACAGCACACTGACCAGAGTAAAGACACAAATATCAGCACTGTGTAGAATTTACACTCTATTGGAGATGCAGGTGGAAGCAGCTCTATGTTCACTTCTATCTTGGAGCTGCTAGCCTTCACACTCGCTCTTCCTCAACCTGATTGGCTGAACCGCGTTGTCGTGGGTGACGGTGCAGGTAAACTCCTCCCTCTTTTCCCAGAGTGCTTTGCTGAGGGTCAGGGTGCTGCTGCGGCTGTAGCGGCCGTTCTTCTCTTCTTCTGCACTGGTCAGAACCCCATCCTTCACCTCTGAGCCGTCCACCGTCCAGCTGACCAGCGCCCCCTGTGGAGAGTAGCCAGACAGCAGGCAGAGCAGAGAGGCGGAGCCCTCAGACAGCTGCAGAGAGGAGGGGCGGAGCAGAGACACGGAGGGCTTCACCGTGGGACCGGCTGGAGAGAGAACACACACACACACACACACACACACACACACACACTGTTTAGAACAGACATGGTCCCAAATCAGCTTTACCTACCTACACCCCCCATGTAGTATAAGGGGTATAAGGGTATAAGGCTTGATAGTGGGACCCCCAAACTCCAGTATAGTGAGATTAAAGTCACTAAGTAACAAAGATCCATTTAGAAAGCACTAATAGTGAGTCCACAGCGTAATCAGACTGCATTAGATTTAGTGCACTCCCAGATCTATTCACTAACTCCAATAGTCCAACTGTGTCCAACACTGGAACGCTCAGTGAGTGTATTCTGGAAATGATCTCAACTCCAATAGAGACACAACTGGAAGCTCTGCAGCAGCACCAATGCTCTCCAGCACTGGAGAACATCTTCACTTTATTATCAACATCTTCAAATCATCAACATCACGTCTTTACAGCAAAAAAAAAACTTTAGAACAAAGTTAGTTTCAAAGTCATTTTTAGATTTATTCATATTTAACCCATCATGAATTGTTATATATATTTTTATAATATTTAATAACAAAGCAATACGTTAGACAAATTTATAAGACAATTTATATAAGCTGTTAAGTTCTACTAATCTGCTTTTTAGATTTCTTAGTAATTTGAAGGTCCAGAAAGCTAAATCACAGGTAAAACAATGTCCATCAGCTTATGTTTAATAGAAACAATGACATTGATGGCTATTTACAATGAGTAAATGCTTTGGTCTTATTTTAGCTACAACGCAATTAATATATTTTATCAATAAATTAAAAAATGACTCACTACAAGGTGTTAGATTAGTAATAAACATAATGATTTTTATAATAATAATAATATAGAATAGTTTCCTCTTTAGAAAAAGGGCTGAAAAGTTGTTCCTAAAAATTTTCATTTAATTTTAATTAAAATGTGACTTATAGTGTCACTGCATTTTAAATAATGGCATTACATACAACCTGATTTATCCATCATGAATTATGAAGTAGTAACCATGTATATTTATATTACATTAACTGTAAATAGTAAAAGACCTTTTTAACTTTATAAATATTATAAAACCCTGAAACATTATATTAAGGACACACAGGGCTGGAGAGTGAATGTAGAGTAAAGAATCTATAAAAATCCAATGCCACCACTATATATATTAATTATAATCTAAATTAATTAATCAACTCAAATATCATTACTTATTTATTTAATATAAACATTTATACATAGTTTATGTACAGTAGTGTGATACTTTAGGCTAAAGAACATGTACATTAATGATAATTGTAAATATAATACTTATATAAGCACTATTGTTATTATTATAAAATAGTCATAACTGATGTACAACAACTGTATATACAACTATATTGTACACATAGTGTCTCCCATTCTCCTTTATTATATCTATTATCTGTACTTGCTGTAAAATTGGGAAGAGAGTAACGTAATTTCAATTCTCTGTATGTCCTGTACATATGCAGTACTGACAATAAAACTACTTGACTTGACTTGAATTCCAGATATGTTCACCATATTTCTTTAGGATGAAGTTTCAGCTGATATGGGTCTTATAAAATGTTACTAATATACTATTTAATTATTTCTAGCTCCGGTTACATTAATTACATTATATCATGATTCTGTCATTATAATTTATATATATATTTAATTGTACATGTTTTAAAAACTAGCATCATTATAAAATCTTCCTGAATTCTGGATTTTTCTTGTTAAAATGTAAAAGAGAGACTTACTTATAGTGAGTTTAGTTCCTCCGCCGAAAGTGTACCACAGTGATACATTCCAATGAAGCCGTCGTACAAAAACCTCTGTTACACTCCAGTGATGAACCACACACACACACACACACACACACACACACACACACAAACACACACTCAGTCCTCTGGATATGTATCAGATGTATCCAGTCAGAATCTGGGTGTATAAAATGGTGTGAGTGTAATATTGTTCTGTAATATTTAGAGTGTTTTCTTTGTTGTGTTTTAGGTTCAGGAGGGGTTCTAGATATTTCCATAGAGATTCCACTTTGCATTATCAGCCCATGCTTCAGTGCTCTGCTAGTGTTTATAGTCCTGTGAGTTTAACACTTCATGACTGAGAGCTGCTGCCCAGCAACTTCACCCACAGCAACCATGACTTTCTTCTCCATCTTCATCTGGACTCTCACTCTCTGGATTCAGGGTAAGTCCTTCATTTCTATCTGCAGCTCTAAATTCATTTCTGTACTTATACAGTACAATAGAACATACTGTTTCTCATCTTTTACATTTTCTAATAACTGTAAGATTTCATTTATTTTATTTATTCATTCTTTCAGAATCCAGTGGTCAGGTGACTGTGGATCAGACTCCTACAGTGAAATCAGTTTCTGCAGGAGAATCACTTTCTATCAGCTGTACATTCAGTTCTGAACCAGACTGTTGTTATTATGTTGCCTGGTATCAGCAGAAACATGGAGAAGCTCCTAAACTCCTGATTTATGGTGCAGATACAAATGAAGATGAAATTTCAGATCGTTTCAGTGGTAGTGGATCTGGATCTTCCTTCACTCTGACCATCAGTAACATCCAGCCTGGAGATGCAGCAGATTATTACTGTCAGAGTCTCCATGAGATCAGTGGTAGCTACGTGTTCACACAGTGTTACAGAGCTGTACAAAAACCCCCTCACTCACACACTGCACTGCTGCACATACTGCAGGAACTACACAATACACACACACTACTACACACACACACAATACCACAATACACACAGCTCAACAGACACACTAACATGAGCACAATCACATATATTAACATATTAGATGTTTTCTTGATTGTTTACACACACATACTGGTAATTGAGACATAATGTCCACAACATGTAACTCATGTAGCTCAACCTCCTGAACCAGTTCTGCTAAACTACAATCAAAATTCCTGCTTTACACTCAATCTGCAGCTATAAAACACATGTTTTAAAACACTACATGCAAATGTCTGCATTTGGCAAAATTTTCTTGAAGACAATCTCTTGTTTACATAAGGAAAACACTGTTATTTAATACACTAAAACCCTACTCTCACATGGGCAAACACCTTTCACACAGGTTTAGATTTATCAATCAGAGCTTTAACATGAAAGAGCAACAGGGGAGCTCCAACAGGTTGTTGCCATCATTGCAAACAGAGGAACAGTCAGAGGAGTGAGAGTAAGAGGAGGAGGATGAGGAAGGCTAAGGACTATAATCTCTGATGAGACCCGAGCCACTTTGTTTGACCATGTGGGAAACCCTTGGGTTGGATCCGGGCTGGCCATCCGTCATGCCCCCTTTGGGACCTCGGCGCAGGAAAACCCGAGGCCTCGAGGCCAGAGAAGGCCTCGGGCTAGGCGTTCTAAGAGGTCCCAAAAATCGGAGGATTTTCTTGGGGGGGGCTAACGGTTGGGGCCATCGGCCTCGCTCCGAACCGCGAGGTAGGCAAGGCGGGCAGAAACGCGGACTGTGAGGACTACTTCTGGGATTACGTGGACCTCCTCGCAGCCGCGTCCAGTTCGGAGGACGAGTTCTACCCCCTGACGAGAGCCCGCTTGCCGCCGCTTGCGGAGGCTATCCTCCACCCGCCTCCCAGGGCGCGCTCCACCTCGGCGGCTCCGCAGCTAGCTTCTGAGGCTAACCAGCTAGCTCCTCCAGCGGCTGCAGCTCCAGGCATCCCCACGGCTACGCGGCTAACGCAGTTAGCATCTCCAGCGGCTGCAGCTCCAGGCATCCCCACGGCTACGCGGCTAATGCAGTTAGCATCTCCAGCGGCTGAAGATCCAGGCATCCCCATGGCTACGCGGCTAACGCAGTTAGCATCTCCAGCAGCTGCAGCTCCAGGCATCCCCACGGCTACGCGGCTAACGCAGTTAGCATCTCCTGATTCCACGGGTCAAGTTTCTCTGGCTGCTACGGCGCTCGCATCTTCTACGGCTGCAGACCCAGCTTCCACGGCGGCCGCCGTGCAGCGCTTCCAGTCACCCGTAGCGGCAGCAGATCTTCGCTCCGGGGTTCCCATGACAACGGCGCTACACTGTACTGCTACTGCCACCCCGGAACCTGAATACGCTGCGGTGAAATTAGGTCAAGTCTCCGTGCAGTCTTCAGCAGCCCGAGTCGTCACACAGACATCTACAGCCCAAGGGTCCAAGTCAGTTCATGTGAGTGTTCCTGTGTCAGCGGTGCCCGCCACCGCTAATATTCCTGTGCCAGCGGTGCCCACCGCCAATGTTCCTGTGCCAGCGGTGCCCACCGCCATTGTTCCTGTGCCAGCGGTGCCCACCGCCAATGTTCCTGTGCCAGCGGTGCCCACCGCCCATGCTACGATGCCAGCGGTGACCACCGCCCCTACTACGATGCCAGCGGTGCCCACCGCCAATGTTCCTGTGCCAGCGGTGCCCACCGCCCATGCTACGATGCCAGCGGTGCCCACCGCTCCTGCTACGATGCCAGCAGTGCCCACCGCCTATGTTCCTGTGCCAGCAGTGCCCACCGTCCATGCTACGATACCAGCGGTGCCAGACACCGTCCATGTTCCTGTGCCAGCGGTGTCCACTGTCCATGTGCCAAAGCCAGCAGTGCCCACCGTCCATGTTCCTGTGCCAGCGGTGTCCACTGCCCATGTACCGAAGCCAGCAGTGCCCACCGTCCATGTCCCTGTGCCAGTGGTGCCTACCGCTCCAGCGCCGACCACGCCGCCAGCCCCAGCTGCTCAAGTCGCCGCGCCGTCAGCTCCTGCTGCCCGAGATGCCGCACCACCAGTGTCTACTGTCCGAGTCGCCGCACCGCCAGCTCCTGCTGCCCGAGTCGCTGTGCCGCCAGCTCCAGTTGCCCGAGATGCCGCACCGCCAGCTCCTGCTGCCCGAGTCGCCGCAGCGCCAGCTCCTGCTGCCCGAGTCGCCGCGCCGCCAGCTCCTGCTCCCCGAGTCGCCGCGCCTCCAGCTTATGCTGCCCAAGCCGTCGCGTCGCCAGCGAGGCCCGTCACCACACCCACGCCTATCCCGGTGCCCAGGACTACGTTTTGCCCCAAGCCTCGTGTGCCCAGGTCTGCCCCAAGGCCCCCGGACCCCAGCCCAAGAACTTTGCCCAGGCTGGCTCCACGAACTACCCCTATGACTTTAGCCAGTCCTGGGCATCCCCAGGTCTTTCTGGTCCCCATGTCGCTCCCCGTTATGGTTCCTGTGTCGGTCTATGTTCCTGTTCCTGTCTTGTCTGGTTTCTGTGTACCTGTCCCTGTGACCGTGTTCGTGTCTGTCCCGGTTAATGTTTTTGTCCCTGTTCCCTTGTCCAGTCCAGTCCAGTCACCAGTCATGCCCCATGTCCAGTCATCGACCCCTGTCCAGTTCCCTGTCCAGTCTCCTGTCTCGCCCAATGTCCAGTCTCAAGTCACGTCCCCGGTTCAGTCTCCTTTCTTTGTCAAGTCTTCTGTCCCATCTCCTGTTTTGTCTCAAGTCAAGTCCCCGGTCTCGTCTCTTGTTTTTCCCGGCCTCTCCCCGGTGCCGGCCCCCGGAGTTCGTTTTTACGCGCCTCGGGAGCTGCGCGTTTAGGGAGGGGCTTCTGTTACGCCCTCGCTATGTTTTCTGGTGTTTTCCCCGTTTCCTAGTGTGTTTCTCTTGTACTTTTCCATTACTTGTGTCTAATTTGTAACTCCGCCCCTTCCCAGGTGTTCTGTGTTTCATGTTTAGTATAAATAGTACTTGTTAATCTATGTTTGCTGTCGGTCTTTGCACCTTCCCCTGTTGTCTGTCTCGCCACGTTTACGTTATTGCTCTAGTTCTCGTTCTTTGGTTGTTTGTAGTTTCTCGCTCTTGTTTATATTCTAGTCACGTTTAGTTCTTGTTTGTTTCTTTGTTTATTTTGTATATATTTACGTATTATTCCTTTGTATATATTCCCTTGCCTTGTTTTGTTATTATCTGTTTAGTTTAGCTTAGTTCTTTGTTGGTTTTCCTTGTTTGTTTATGTATATAGATATTTTCGTTATTCCCCTGTTTTGTTTACTTGTTTATTTGTTATTTAATAAAGTCATGTCTTACCCGTCTAAACGTCCGCCTCCCTGCTCACCCGTTACAGTATTACAGTATTTTACTATTTCTATTGTAAAACTGAAGGATTTCCAACTCAAGGTGGAAGAGAGGATGCTGCATTTGGTTTTACTGTAACTTTATACAGTAAATTCTTCTATTGTTTTGTATTTACATCACTGTATGTGCAACTTTGCATTGGTTGAGATGTACACTGTGTACATTGTTTTTGTGAGAAAAATAAAATTTATTTTTTATTGTGTAATTGTTTGTTCTGAGTAAAAAACAATATGCTAAAATATTTTACAGCACTTTTATGTATGTACTGTCTGTAGTAAGTCTAACAATGCACATAAAAGAGCTAAGTCATTAGGATGAATGTTGAATTGTTTTACATTGAGCACATCAGTGTTCAACTGCTTTTTATAAAAACTTATTCATATGATGGTCTGTGTGTGTCATCTGAAAACAAAGCACCATTTTGAGAAGAGATACATTGATTTGAATGTATAGTTTTTTTGCAAGAACATTTAGGTGTTTTGCCCAATGTGTATGTGTTTTTTATGTGTTTTTTTTATAAGGCATGCTTTATAATTTGTGTATAAACAATCGAGAAAACCTGTAACTTACAATTCAACACAAAACTAGCACACTAACACAACACACACTAACACACAACTTAACCTAAACACACAGAGTCTACAAACTCCACTTCCCATAGTCCTGCAGGCAGGACATAGGTAGAACACAGGGGTTGTTAGGGGACAGGAACAGGAAGTCATTTTCTTGATCTCCTGACTACCCGTGGGAAAGATTTTCTCCATGTTCCAAGTTAGGATGCATTATTGCTTACTAACGCATCCATCATCTATCCCTCCTCCTCCACACCTTCATCCTTCTTCATTCTGTCTTGGTATTTATGCTAATACAACAGTTACCCCTTAACCTTATATTCTAATATATCCTTTATATTAATGACTACATCTACAAAGGCTCATTTCTGAGGATCCTGGTTTTGCTCAAAACCAAGAATAATGAGTCTACAGTGAGTTTACTGGTGTTCTGGTACAGTAAAAACATCTGCATTCAGAAACATGCTGGTGCCCAATATAGTCCAAATG
This sequence comes from Astyanax mexicanus, assembly GCF_023375975.1. Lineage (NCBI taxonomy): Eukaryota > Metazoa > Chordata > Actinopteri > Characiformes > Acestrorhamphidae > Astyanax > Astyanax mexicanus. The sequence continues at coordinate 1,319,847 of NW_026040041.1, forward strand.
GAATCATGCCTAACTCATACATCCCAAATCTGTTTCTGAAGGTTCTTCTTTCATTTACCTCCATAATCAATAAAGAATGCAGAGCTTTTTGCTCAGGACTGTCAATGTATCCACTATAGTAATAACATATGTACTGTATTTCCCTGCCTATTTAACACTTTTGTTGAGAAAACTAATGATCTATAGAAAGTAGTAACAAATGTCTCAGTATTTTCTTTGTCCTTCCAGGTATAACATGTTTTAATTCATGTATAATTAATTAGGTAATATTTCCTTTCTCCTGCACTTCATTATGATCTATGCTAATGATTCTGTGTTTTTAGCCCATTCTACTTCATTCCAACCATTAGCATTTGCTGTTCTGGTCTAATCATGTTCTTTCCTTGTTTTAATTCTCTTGGGTTTTCCTGATATTGGGTTCTTTCAGGCTACGCTGATTTCAGATGCTAAAATATTTAAGTAATTTGTTCTTTTACTATTTTCCCAAGAGGTCCCAATCCTCACTGAGAGCACTAGAGCATTTCACAATAAGAAATACCTTCTGATTAATTTAAGAACTCTCTTTGAGGATGGATAGCAGATATAAGGGTCACTTTTCCCAATCTCTCACTCCAGAAATGGGACTCATCATTACAGCCCACTTTAATTTCATATGAGGCACAACCTTGAGAATATGACTATGATCTAAAACTATTGCCAGATAAACCATGTCTTTGGTATAATATGACACATTTACTATGTTGTATTAAATTAATCTACACAAGGTATTTGTAGGATTATCAGATCTGTAGACAATCACACATATTTAAACAGGTACACTAAGAGTACTTACCCAGAAGTTTTTAGGGTTATATTTAATCTAAATAAATCTTAATGTAGCTATTTTAATACCCATATAGAAAATTCTTCCTAAATGTAACTGAAACTTTGTTAAATGTGTGTTTGATCTGATTGGACTCGTGTTTACTGTTATCAGCAGCAGTAAAGACAGAAGACAGAAGTGAAACCAGACCCCCCTCCAACCAGTGGAGCTCAGATCTGCATGAACAGTCCTGATTGGTCCTCTTTCTCCCAGAATAGAGCAGAACTTTCAGCAGATGTTCAGCTTCATTCAGCCAAACTCACTCAAGCACAACACACACAGCACTGCACTGAAGCTGCAGCTAAACACACTCTCTACCAACACTGATCATCAGCATTCATTACAATACAACACACACAGTGTCCAAAATCCAGCTTTATTTCAGCACAGCAAAAGTATGGGGACAGCTACAGCACACTGACCAGAGTAAAGACACAAATATCAGCACTGTGTAGAATTTACACTCTATTGGAGATGCAGGTGGAAGCAGCTCTATGTTCACTTCTATCTTGGAGCTGCTAGCCTTCACACTCGCTCTTCCTCAACCTGATTGGCTGAACCACCTCTTCGTGGGTGACGGTGCAGGTAAACTCCTCCCTCTTTTCCCAGAGTGCTTTGCTGAGGGTCAGGGTGCTGCTGCGGCTGTAGCGGCCGTTCTTCTCTTCTTCTGCACTGGTCAGAACCCCGTCCTTCACCTCTGAGCCGTCCACCGTCCAGCTGACCAGCGCCCCCTGTGGAGAGTAGCCAGACAGCAGGCAGAGCAGAGAGGCGGAGCCCTCAGACAGCTGCAGAGAGGAGGGGCGGAGCAGAGACACGGAGGGCTTCACCGTGGGACCGGCTGGAGAGAGAACACACACATTTAAACACTTTATTTACATTAAAAAGGGAGAAAATAAATGATAGTATCCATATGTTAGTTGAGAGTCATTATGTAATCCAGGTTTAGACTGAGAACGATGTTAAAGATTCAGAGAACAGCGTGTCGTCCAGATATACAGGCTGCCTATAACCACTGAGAGAGAGAACAGTTCTTTACTAACTGCTCGACTTTTCTTTAACCTGCTCCAACAATCTGCAGAACCCAAATACACACTTTATTAATGAGCCCAAAACTACAGAACCAGTACAGTTACTCTGCATTCAGTACATCCCATAATCACAGATACTGTAACAGTTTATAGAAAAACAATAATCCATACATATCTGATAAGATCAACACAAACAACACTCCTAACACTTCTGATAACTTCATTATTAAATACTACAGTATCAGGAGTCAATTCTGATTAATGAGTGTAAATTCTGATTTGTGATTGGATCATATCTCCAATATCTTCACTAATAAAAGTTCTAAAATGCAGCAGATATATTTCAAACAAACACTGCAGTTTAAACAATTTAGAATTTTCAAGATGTTGTTTAATGGTTTAGAATGTCAAGAGCTAAAGAGTAATATTTATTATAACAATACAATATATATACTATGTATATCACTATTGACACAACAACACTTTTACAGGCAAAATTAAAAACATTTTAAAGCTCATTATTAACTTGTTTAATCATTAAAATTCGTATATAAAATTAAATATTAATGATAATTTCTTGATCATTATGTTTAGTTGAAGCACCACCATTTAGTCAGAGCAATTCTGGGTCATTCATCTGTTTTTCTTTATAAACTCAGTTATATATTAATTCAATTAAATATATAAAATGTAATATAATATTTGAAGCTTTAGAAGAAGTAAAGTTACTCACTCTTTATAATGAGTTTAGTTCCTCCACCGAATGTGTACCACAGTGATACATTCCAATGAAGCCGTCGTACAAAAACCTCTGTTACACTCCAGTGATGAACCACACTCACACACACACACACACACACACACACACACACACACACTCAGTCCTCTGGATATGTATCAGATGTATCCAGTCAGAATCTGGGTGTATAAAATGGTGTGAGTGTAATATTGTTCTGTAATATTTAGAGTGTTTTCTTTGTTGTGTTTTAGGTTCAGGAGGGGTTCTAGATATTTCCATAGAGAGGTTCCACTTTGCATTATCAGCCCATGCTTCAGTGCTCTGCTAGTGTTTATAGTCCTGTGAGTTTAACACTTCATGACTGAGAGCTGCTGCCCAGCAACTTCACCCACAGCAACCATGACTTTCTTCTCCATCTTCATCTGGACTCTCACTCTCTGGATTCAGGGTAAGTCCTTCATTTCTATCTGCAGCTCTAAATTCATTTCTGTACTTATACAGTACAATAGAACATACTGTTTCTCATCTTTTACATTTTCTAATAACTGTAAGATTTCATTTATTTTATTTATTCATTCTTTCAGAATCCAGTGGTCAGGTGACTGTGGATCAGACTCCTACAGTGAAATCAGTTTCTCCAGGAGAATCACTTTCTATCAGCTGTAGAACCAGCACTGATGTGTTAGGGGATATTGCTCTTGCCTGGTATCAGCAGAAATCTGGAGAAGCTCCTAAACTCCTGATTAAATATGTAAATCAGTTAGAGTCAGGAATTTCAGCTGGTTTCAGTGGTAGTGGATCTGGATCTTCCTTCACTCTGACCATCAGTAACATCCAGCCTGAAGATGCAGCAGATTATTACTGTCAGAGTCTCCATGTGATCAGTGATAGCTTAGTGTTCACACACTGTTACAGAGCTGTACAAAAACCCCCTCACTCACACACTGCACTGCTGCACCTACTGCAGGAGCTACACACAATACACACACACACTAACACACACTACATACACACAATACACACACACACACTAACACACACTACATACACACAATACACACACCAAGGTTATAATAGGGTTACATTTTTCATTATAATTAAATTTTATTTAGTTTTCCTTTTGTTCTCTTCCGATTCAGTTATTTTAAAGTAGTTTTTAAGGTGGTTTTGCTAGTTTTCATTAGTTTTTATTTTTCTATTAGTGCTTAGTTTGGGTTAGTTCTTATTAATTCTAGTATTAGTTTTAGTTTTTTCATAATTTGGGTTATTTGTGAGCTGCATGATTCAAAAAGGTCTTATGTTATAAAACTCAACAAAAGAAACCCTTTCAAATATAGTCAGTTACTGTTAAACAACCAACTGTCCACAAACACTGTAACAGTCCACAAGCTAGCAGCCTTAACTGCTAAATATATATGTATTAGTGCTGCTTAAAACAGACACACATGAACATAAAACACACATCACATCAGAGAGCTCAACCTGAGAAACACATAAACTCAGAAACCCAATAAACTCTACAGCTTTCACTTATTTTCACCAGAATTATCTACTAGGAAATTTACAAGGAGGAAATGGAGATCCAGCACTAGATACAGATATAGCTTTTTACCATATCAGTGCAGATCTAACTATACTGTACCTCACATATATAACATCAGAACACAGCTGTCTGAAATACACTTTTAGAGTGTGTGTGAGAGATAGAGAGAGATTCATCAGTTCATCCTCCTGTTTGGGGTTCTGGTACATGAGCTACTCACAGGTAAATGTTCTCACAGTTAGTGCTCTTATGCTGCTTCTCAAACAGACGTGTATCTGTGTGGAGTTTATTCTACATACTGTATCTCCTCTTTCACTACAGAACACATGCTTTTATCTCCCTCACACTCGTCTCATATATAATTCTACAGCTTTCTCTGTTTTCTGGTAATATTTCGGTAACGCTTTCTTTTACAGTACCCTAAGTTCTAGGTATTAACCAGGTAATAGTGAGGTACAAACTCGGAAGTACTAAGTAATTATTTTTGGTAACAAGATGGTAAGTACCAGAAAAGTCTTGCCTAATTACACTGAAATGTCTAGGTATTAACCAGGTAATAGTGAGGTACAAACTCGGAAGTACTAAGTAATTATTTTTGGTAACAAGATGGTAAGTACCAGGAAAGTCTTGCCTAATTACACTGAAATGGAACTAGGTAATAAACAGGTACATGGGTGGTACAAAGTCCAAAGTACTAGGTAATTATGTTGGTTAACAAGATGGTAAGAACAAGGACAGTTCAATTTAATTACACTGAAATATCTCACAGGTTCTAGGTAATAACCTGGTAAGTGTGAGGTACTAACCCCAGTAACATGATGATAAGTACCAATATAGTCTCCTTACCCTGATATACCTCACAGGTTCTAGCTAATAACCAGGTAAGTGTGAGGTACTAACCCCAGTAACATGATGATAAGTACCAATACTGTTCATTTTAATCAGTCTCTATTTATTTGACTGAGAAATCCCTAAAAATGAATTTAAGGTTTATAGAGTGGAATTCTTCACTAGGAAGACAGCACAGGAATGGAATACTTGGCCATATGTTTAAAGACATTAGAGCATGTTACAAGGTTTAAGGGTGAAAAAGTATACCATAAGAATAAAGGAATAAAGTGTTGAATATGTGTATTTACCCCCTTTTTAAACATAATTTGTAGAATAAGGTCTTACATGTTAAATATATATATATATATATATATATATATATATATATATATATATATATATATATATATATATATATATATAACTTATATATATAAATTAAAACTGCTTAAAAATCAGGGTTATTAAAACTACCAAATATTGATTTCTGAAATCTTAAAACATTATTATAGTTGTTTCTAAATTAATATTAACTGCTTTTGTTTGCATTATTTGAGATCTGAAAGCACTAAAGCATCTTTTTCATTATTTTGACCATTTCTCATTTTCTGCTCTAAATTACAATATTTTTATTTAGTATTTGGGAGAAATGTTGTCAGTAGTTTATAGAATAAAATAACAGTGTTCATTTTACTCAAACATATACCTATACATAGTAAGATCAGAGAAATAGAAAATTTGAAGTGGCTTGGAAGGGTCAAGGGGGCGAAGGCAAGCTCCTGCCCGCAAGCTGCTTACCCCAATAAAAGCTGTCCTCAGCTTTCATTGTATATATATATATAAGTTCAGTAATGCATGCTTGGTTGTGTCAAAAAAGAGATAAATAATAAACAGTAAACATTTCTGTTTTGTTTTGAAGTTGTATGTTGTTCTTTTTGAAGTGCTTATTTGTTGAACTACATGGTAAGAACTGAGTAAAACCAGAGAAATAAGCTCTGCTCTCTTCAGTCCTACAGTCCTTTTACTCCTTTATTAAGCAGAAAGTTCTGTTAGTTACACAGTGTTTTATATGGTACTTACAGAAAGTTGTGTCACATTTAAGTAGTTATTATATATATATATATATATATATATATATATATATATATATATATATATATATATATATATATATATAATAACTACTTAAATGTGACACAACTTTCTGTAAGTACCATGTAATATATATTCTTTTGGGTTTCTGAATGGGTTTTTGTATGTGAAACGTGAAACATCCAGTCCTGTAGGGGGAGCAGTGCCAGGGGGCGGGCGCTAGGCTGTGGCTTAGGTGAGCAACAGGAGATGGGTCTCAGATTCAGCTGAGAACTCACACTGGGAACACCGTGTCTTCTCTGTATCCAGGTGGGGAAATATGTGGAACTGTGCAAGTATAAATGTTTCCAAAGCACTATAAGAGGGATATTTGAGTGTATATGTTCGTTAAAAGGTTTTGCTGTGTAATATGAGCCGCTATGGTCTTGTGTGTTGGTGGACGCTCAGCATCGGGGAGCAATCACTCCCGCGGCCCGCTAGCCGCGCGCCTGGCCGGCGCTCTTGCCTCTGCCACTAGCATTAGCCACTGCCCCCGCTAACCGCGCGCCTTACCGGCTCCCCGCTGTTATTCCTCTCGCTCTTTCGGTCGCTAACTTCGCTCTATAACCGTGTTTAAGCCTGTGATTATCTCTCGTGTGTTTGCGCTCTAGTTTTAGCTATTTTCGCTCGGTAATTGTGCCCGTGTGTCGCTGTTTCTCAAAGTAGCTCGGGCTAATTTCGCGCCTTCATTCCTATTGTTTCTCTATACATTTAGGCTAGCATTAGCAGTCGCTGTTAGTTAAATACATGTTTATTAAAAGTCAAGTCAATTTTATTCTCTTTTTAAGAGCCAGTTTGGCCTTGTTAAAGTAAATATAGAGCCTCTGCCAACCACAATAATTAGTTATTACAGCTAGATAAGCTACAGTTTAAGGTTTCTCTAAGTAATCATGTTTTTATACACTTTGTTCAAGTTTTATACTTTGGTCAATTCTATACACTCTATGCAGATACAAATATTAGCACTAAGATGTAGTTAGTGTGCTCAGTAAAAGTTAAAGGTGTTTTTGGTAATGTAGTGTGTTAATATGAAAGAAGTTTGAGTATTGGTATATGTATGCATATGTAAATGTATTAATATAGAGTAGTATTTTTATATTCATATATATATATATATATATATATATATATATATATATATATATATATATATATATATATGTTTTGTTTTGTTTTGTTTTTTTGTGTAGAAACAGTATTAAGAGGGTTTGCTGATTAAAAAGTAAAGGTAATGTGTACTGTGATATACAGAGTTTTGTTAACTGAAAAAAAGTAAAAAAAAAAAAAAAAGGATTCTCTGTGAATGTATGTAAAATGCAGATGAGATGCAATGTGTATGTGAAACTGCAAAAGAAAGAGAAAAGAGACCAAAGTAAAAGTGGTTTAGTTTGTGTATGTTGTTAAATAAAGAGATTAAGCTGAGAACTCACTGGAAACACTGTCTCACTGTGTCTTCTCTGTATCCTGTATTCAGCTGATCTAGGCCCTGCTCACCCGGGGTCGCAAACTGTTATAGCCTAACCCACGCCTGGGGAGTGTAACAGTTAGTGTTTTTACATGGTACTTACAGTAGGATGTTCTACAGAGGGTTATTTGTTGAACTACATGGTAAGAACTGAGTAAAACCAGAGAAATAAGCTCTGCTTTCTTTTACAGTCCTTTTACTCCTTTATTAAGCAGAAAGTTCTGTTAGTTACACAGTGTTTTACATGGTACTTACAGTAGGATGTTCTACAGAGGGTTATTTGTTGAACTACATGGTAAGAACTGAGTAAAACCAGAGAAATAAGCTCTGCTTTCTTTTACAGTCCTTTTACTCCTTTATTAAGCAGAAAGTTCTGTTAGTTACACAGTGTTTTACATGGTACTTACAGTAGGATGTTCTACAGAGGGTTATTTGTTGAACTACACGGTAAGAACTGAGTAAAACCAGAGAAATCAGCTCTGCTTTCTTTTACAGTCCTTTTACTCATTTATTAAGCAGAAAGTTCTGTTAGTTACACAGTGTTTTATATGGTACTTACAGAAGGATGTTCTACAGAGGGTTATTTGTTGAACTACATGGTAAGAACTGAGTAAAACCAGAAAAATAAGCTCTGCTTTCTTTTACAGTCCATTTACTCCTTTATTAAGCAGAAAGTTCTGTTAGTTACACAGTGTTTTATATGGTACTTACAGAAGGATGTTCTACAGAGGGTTATTTGTTGAACTACATGGTAAGAACTGAGTAAAACCAGAAAAATAAGCTCTGCTTTCTTTTACAGTCCATTTACTCCTTTATTAAGCAGAAAGTTCTGTTAGTTACACTGTGTTTTATATGGTACTTACAGAAGGATGTTCTACAGAGGGTTATTTGTTGAACTAAATGGTAAGAACTCAGTAAAGAGAAATAAGCTATTTCTTCTCTGTTATCAGGTATTGACCTTTTATTTTTAAATCAAATAAATAGAGACTGATTAAAATGAACAGTATTGGTACTTATCATCATGTTACTGGGGTTAGTACCTCACACTTACCTGGTTATTACCTAGAACCTGCGAGATATTTCAGTGTAAGGAAACTGTATTGGTACTTATCATCATGTTACTGGGGTTAGTACCTCACACTTACCTGGTTATTACCTAGAACCTGTGAGACATTTCAGTGTAATTAAATTGAACTGTCCTTGTTCTTACCATCTTGTTAACCAACATAATTACCTAGTACTTTAGAGTTTGTACCACCCATGTACCTGTTTATTACCTAGTTCCATTTCAGTGTAATTAGGCAAGACTGTCCTGGTGCTTACCATCTTGTTACCCAAAATAATTACTTAGTACTTCCGAGTTTGTACCTCACTATTACCTGGTTAATACCTAGACATTTCAGTGTAATTAGGCAAGACTTTCCTGGTACTTACCATCTCGTTACCAAAAATAATTACTTAGTACTTCCGAGTTTGTACCTCACTATTACCTGGTTAATACCTAGACATTTCAGTGTAATTAGGCAAGACTTTCCTGGTACTTACCATCTCGTTACCAAAAATAATTACTTAGTACTTCCGAGTTTGTACCTCACTATTACCTGGTTAATACCTAGACATTTCAGTGTAATTAGGCAAGACTTTTCTGGTACTTACCATCTTGTTACCAAAAATAATTACTTAGTACTTCCGAGTTTGTACCTCACTATTACCTGGTTAATACCTAGAACTTAGGGTACTGTAAAAGAAAGCGTTACCAATATTTCATGGCTAAGTGACAACTCTAAAGGAAAGTAACATTACTGACCATGAGGTGTAAACTGCTCAAGTGGAAACAGCACCTATAAATAAATTAACAAACGCGAAAATTAAAGGTATTCTCTCTATAATTTCAGTTTGTTTTAATTTGTTTTATAAACATTCAATTTAGTTCCCGTTAGTTACCATTGTTGTCTTTTAATTACCATTTCTATACGTTTTAAATACCCAAAAAGTTTTTTCACTGTCAGTTTTTGTTATTTCTTTCCTTTTTAATTACCAATAATAACCTTGTCACACATACTAACACACAACTCAACACACACAACTTGCACAATACACACACTCTTACACACTCACAATTACTCTAACACACAATACATATAACTCAACACACAGACTAACACACATCTTAATACGAACACACATAGCCTAAAAACTCCAGTCCCCATAGTCCTGTTGGCAGGATGTAGGTGGAACCTAGGGTTTTTAAGGGGCAGGAAGAAGAAGTCCTTTTCTTGATCTCCTGACCACCTGGGGGACAGATTTTTCCATGTTCCAAATTGGGATTGATTATTGCTTATTAATCCATCCATCATCTCTCCCTCCTCCTCAACACCTTCATCCATCCACCTACATCCTCTTGGTATCAGTGTTAATAAATCAGTTTGTTCTTCATATCTTTTCATGGTGGTGTTCCTTATTACTAACCAGGAATCTAAAACATCATTACAAACACCAGTACACACAAGACTGTGTGCTGACACCTCTTGTGTTTAGTCTTTATATTAATGACTACATCTCTAAAGAACTATCTCTGATGATCCTGGGTTTGCACATGACTCCATCATGATCTCAAAACCAGCAATAATAAGTATACAGAGAGTTTACTGGTGTTTTGGTACAGTAGAAACATCTGAGTTCAGATAGATGCTGGTGCCCAATATAGTCCAAATGGAATCACGTTAAACTCAAACATTCCAAATGTGTTTCTGAAAGTTCTTCTTTCATTTACATTAATAAACTATGGAGACTGCAGAGCTTTCAGTTGAGGACTCTCAATCTATCCACTATATACATAATATTTGTACTAAATTTCCCTCCCTATTTAAACACTTTTCTTGATAAATGATCTGGAACTAATGATTTCCATTTCCATCTAGGTACAACATGTTTTTTACAGCTGTAACATTAATGAAGTGATGATATTCCTTTTCTCCCAGATCTTACTATGATCTGTGATGATGATGCTGTGTTAGTAGCCCATCCAACTTCATTTGGAGATCAGAATTTGTACTTCTGGTTCAATCTTATTATACTTTCTTTATTTTAATGTCCTAGGGTTTTCCTGGTCTTGGGTTTCTTTTGGGCCAATCTGATGACAGATGCTAAAATATTTAAGTATTTTGTCCTTTTACTGTTTTCCCAGAGTTCACAATCCTCAACTGATAGTCCTACAGGATTTCACAATGAGAAATTTAGTACAGGCCAAAAACCTTCTCATTCAATGCATTTTCTTTATGTTCATGATTATTTGCATTGTAGATTCTCACTGAAGATAGATAGATAGATAGATAGATAGATAGATAGATAGATAGATAGATAGATAGATAGATAGATACTTTATTGATCCCGAATGAGATTTAGTCACTGAAGGCATCAAAACTATGAATGAACACATGTGGAGTTTTATGTACTTAAGAAAAAATGAGCTGAACCTCCACAGTCACCGGACCTGAACTCAATCCAGATGGTTTGGGGTGAGCTGGAGCACAGAGTGAAGAAGATAAAGGAGCAACAAGAACTAATAAACACCTCTGGGAACTCCTTCCTTCCTTCAAGACTGTTGGAAAACCATTTCAGGTGGCCACCTCTTGAAGCTCATTGAGAGAATAACAAGAGTGTGCAAAGGGGGGCTATTTTGAAGAAATTAGAATGTTATTTATTTTATGTTAAGTACAAAAATCCATGTGTTCATTTATAGTTTTGATGCCTTCAGTGAGAATTTACAATGTAAATAGTTATGAAAATAAAGAAAACACATTGAAAAAGAGAAGGTGTGTCTAAACTTTTGGCCTGTATTGTACCTGTTGATGAATGTGAGAACTCTCTTTAACGATGGATAGCAGTTATAATAGCCACTTTTCGCAATCTCAGAAAGTAACACAGACAACATGCTCTAAAAACATGGGCTAGAAGTGTTTCATGTTTTAAAGTTCTTACTGGGACTGAGTTTGACTCCAGAAATGGGTCTCTTCATTAGTGCCCAAGTTAATTTCTTATGAGCCGGGGGGGGGGGGGGGGGGGGGGTCCCACATCTAACCCTCCTGGTTTGGTTGGAACTCATACATGGGGCCAATATAACACACATAGTAAAACTGTCTAATTCCCAGTTGGATCATTGAAAACATGGAAACACTGGAGCACAACCTTGATAATATGACTGCAATGCAAAACTATTCCAATATAAACTATATCTTTGATATAATATTACGCATATTCAGTATTGTGTATGAAATTAATCTACACAAGTTATCTGTAGCATTATCAGTCTTCACATATGTTTAAACAGGTGCACTAAGAGTACATATCTAGTTCTGGTAGTTGTGAGAGAGAAGTTTTTCAGGGTTATATTTAATCTAAATAAATCTAAATATAACTATTTTAATACCCATGTAGAAAATTCTTCCTAAATTTAACTGAAACTTTGTTAAATGTGTGTTTGATCTGACTGGACTCGTGTTTACTGTTATCAGCAGCAGTAAAGACAGAAGACAGAAGTGAAACCAGACCCCCCTCCAACCAGTGGAGCTCAGATCTGCATGAACAGTCCTGATTGGTCCTCTTTGGACCCAGGTGTCCCAGATGTTCAGCTTCATTCAGCCAAACTCACTCAAGCACAACACACACAGCACTGCACTGAAGCTGCAGCTAAACACACTCTCTACCAACACTGATCATCAGCATTCATTACAATACAACACACACAGTGTCCAAAATCCAGCTTTATTTCAGCACAGCAAAAGTATGGGGACAGCTACAGCACACTGACCAGAGTAAAGACACAAATATCAGCACTGTGTAGAATTTACACTCTATTGGAGATGCAGGTGGAAGCAGCTCTATGTTCACTTCTATCTTGGAGCTGCTAGCCTTCACACTCGCTCTTCCTCAACCTGATTGGCTGAACCACCTTTTCGTGGGTGACGGTGCAGATAAACTCCTCCCCCTTTTCCCAGAGTGCTTTGCTGAGGGTCAGGGTGCTGCTACGGCTGTAGCGGCCGTTCTTCTCTTCTTCTGCACTGGTCAGAACCCCGTCCTTCACCTCTGAGCCGTCCACCGTCCAGCTGACCAGCGCCCCCTGTGGAGAGTAGCCAGACAGCAGGCAGAGCAGAGAGGCGGAGCCCTCAGACAGCTGCAGAGAGGAGGGGCGGAGCAGAGACACGGAGGGCTTCACCGTGGGACCGGCTGGAGAGAGAACACACACACACACACACTGTTTAGAACAGACATGGTCCCAAATCAGCTTTACCTACCTACACCCCCATGTAGTATAAGGGGTATAAGGGTATAAGGCTTGATGGTGGGACCCCCAAACTCCAGTATAGTGAGATTAAAGTCACTAAGTAACAAAGATCCATTTAGAAAGCACTAATAGTGAGTCCACAGCGTAATCAGACTGCATTAGATTTAGTGCACTCCCAGATCTATTCACTAACTCCAATAGTCCAACTGTGTCCAACACTGGAACGCTCAGTGAGTGTATTCTGGAAATGATCTCAACTCCAATAGAGACACAACTGGAAGCTCTGCAGCAGCACCAATGCTCTCCAGCACTGGAGAACATCTTCACTTTATTATCAACATCTTCAAATCATCAACATCACGTCTTTACAGCAAAAAAAAAAAACTTTAGATCAAAGTTAGTTTCAAAGTCATTTTTAGATTTATTCATATTTAACCCATCATGAATTGTTATATATATTTTTATAATATTTAATAACAAAGCAATATGTTAGACAAATTTATAAGACAATTTATATAAGCAGTTAAGTTCTACTAATCTGCTTTTTAGGTTTCTTAGTAATTTGAAGGTCCAGAAAGCTAAATCACAGGTAAAACAATGTACATCAGTTTATGTTTAATAGAAAAAATGACATTGATGGATATTTTCAATGAGTAAATGCTTTGGTCTTATTTTAGCTACAACGCAATTAATATATTTTATCAATAAATTAAAAAATGACTCACTACAAGGTATTAGATTAGTAATAAACATAATGATTTTTATAATAATAATAATATAGAATAGTTTCCTCTTTAGAAAAAGGGCTGAAAAGTTGTTCCTAATAATTTTCATTTAATTTTAATTAAAATGCGACTAATAGTGTCACTGCATTTTAAATAATGGCATTACATACAACCTGATTTATCCATCATGAATTATGAAGTAGTAACCATGTATATTTATATTACATTAACTGTAAATAGTAAAAGACCTTTTTAACTTTATAAATATTATAAAACCCTGAAACATTATATTAAGGACACACAGGGCCGGAGAGTGAATGTAGAGTATAGAATCTATAAAAATCCAATGCCACCACTATATATAGTAATTATAATCTAAATTAATTCATCAACTCAAATATCATTACTTATTTATTTAATAGAAACATTTATACATAGTTTATGTACAGTAGTGTGATACTTTAGGCTAAAGAACATGTACATTAATGATAATTGTAAATATAATACTTATATAAGCACTATTGTTATTATTATAAAATAGTCATAACTGATGTACAACAACTGTATATACAACTATATTGTACACATAGTGTCTCCCATTCTCCTTTATTATATCTATTATCTGTACTTGCTGTAAAATTGGGAAGAGAGTAACGTAATTTCAATTCTCTGTATGTCCTGTACATATGCAGTACTGACAATAAAACTACTTGACTTGACTTGAATTCCAGATATGTTCACCATATTTCTTTAGGATGAAGTTTCAGCTGATATGGGTCTTATAAAATGTTAATAATATACTATTTCATTATTTCTAGCTCCAGTTACATTAATTACATTATATCATGATTCTGTCATTATAATTTATATATATATATTTAATTGTACATGTTTTAAAAACTAGCATCATTATAAAGTCTTACTGAATTCTGGATTTTTCTCGTTAAAAATGTAAAAGAGAGACTTACTTATAGTGAGTTTAGTTCCTCCACCGAAAGTGTACCACAGTGATACATTCCAATGAAGCCGTCGTACAAAAACCTCTGTTACACTCCAGTGATGAACCACACACACACACACACACACACACTCACACACACTCACACACACACACTCAGTCCTCTGGATGTGTATCAGATGTATCCAGTCAGAATCTGGGTGTATAAAATGGTGTGAGTGTAATATTGTTCTGTAATATTTAGAGTGTTTTCTTTGTTGTGTTTTAGGTTCAGGAGGGGTTCTAGATATTTCCATAGAGAGGTTCCACTTTGCATTATCAGCCCATGCTTCAGTGCTCTGCTAGTGTTTATAGTCCTGTGAGTTTAACACTTCATGACTGAGAGCTGCTGCCCAGCAACTTCACCCACAGCAACCATGACTTTCTTCTCCATCTTCATCTGGACTCTCACTCTCTGGATTCAGGGTAAGTCCTTCATTTCTATCTGCAGCTCTAAATTCATTTCTGTACTTATACAGTACAATAGAACATACTGTTTCTCATCTTTTACATTTTCTAATAACTGTAAGATTTCATTTATTTTATTTATTCATTCTTTCAGAATCCAGTGGTCAGGTGACTGTGGATCAGACTCCTACAGTGAAATCAGTTTCTCCAGGAGAATCACTTTCTATCAGCTGTAGATTCAGTTCTGCACCAGCAAGCTGTTATTCTTCAAATGACTGTCTTGCCTGGTATCAGCAGAAACCTGGAGAAGCTCCTAAACTCCTGATCTACGGTGTTAGCCGCAGACAGTCAGGAATTCCAGATCGTTTCAGTGGTAGTGGATCTGGATCTTCCTTCACTCTGACCATCAGTAACATCCAGCCTGGAGATGCAGCAGATTATTACTGTCAGAGTGTTCATTCTATCAGTGGGAGCTACCCGTTCACACAGTGTTACAGAGCTGTACAAAAACCCCCTCACTCACACACTGCACTGCTGCACCTACTGCAGGAACTACACACACCCATACCCACATATATACACACACTTATACACAGTATACACACCAAGGTTATAATAGTTTAGAATTTTTCATTATAATTTAATTTTATTATAACTTTTTCTCATCCAATTCAGTTATTTTTAATTAGTTTTTAGGGTGGGTTTTCTAGTTTCTAATAGTTTTTATTTGTGCTTAGTTTTAGTTAGTTCGTATTAATGCTAGTATTACGTTTAGTGCTTTCATACTTTGGGTTATTTGTGAGCTGCATGATTCAAAAAGGTCTTATGTAATAAAACTACAAAAAGAAACCATTAAAAATGTTCAGTTACTGTCCACAAACACTGAAACAGTCCACAAGCTAGCAGCCTTAACTGCTAAATATATATGTATTAGTGCTGCTTAAAACAGCCAATAGGACACACATGAACATAAAACACACATCACACCAGAGAGCTCAATCTGAGAAACATATAAACAAACTCAGAAACCAATAAACTCTACAGCTTTCACTCATTTTCACCAGAATTATCCACTCACACCAAATCAGTGCAGAATTAACTCTACTGTACTTCACATTTATAGCATCAGTAAGTAAACTACAGTCTGTTAGAGTGTGTGTGAGTCAGAGAGAGATTTATCAGTTCATCCTCTGGTGTTCTGGTGTATGAGCTACTCACAGAGTCAGGCTGGTAAATGTTCTCACAGTTAGCGCTCTTATGCTGCTTCTCAAACAGACGTATATCTGTGTGGAGTTTATTCTACATACTGTATCTCCTGTTTCACTACAGAACATGTGCTTTTATCTCCCTCATGCTCATATTCTAATCCCATACAGAATTCTGCAGCTTTCTCAGTATTTTCTGTTCCTATTTCGTGGCTAGCTGGCGACTGTTCGAGCTGAAACAATGCTTAAAAATAAATTAACAAACATGAAAAGGAAGGGTATTCTGTCTGTACGTTTAGTTTGTTTTAGTTGGTATTATAAACACTAAATTCAGTTTCAGTTAGTTATCGTTCAGTTAGTGATGATATTCCTCTTTTCCTACACCTCACTATGATCTGTGCTGATGATGTTTGCTGATGATGTTGTTTCTGTGTTTGTAGCCCATTCTACTTCATTTGCACCATCAGCATTTGCTGTTCTGGCCCAATCTTGTACTTTCCTTAGTTTAATTTCCTATGTTTTTCCCGGTCTTGAGTTATTCTGGGCTACTCTGATGACAGATGCTAAAATATATGTTTTCCCAGAGTTCCCAATCCTCACCTGAGAATCCTAAAGCCTTTCACACTGAGAAATACCTGCTGATGAATGTGAGAACTCTCTTTGAGGATGGATAGCAGATATAATAGCCACTTTTCCCATTCTCTGAAAGTAAAACACCCAGCATTCTCTAAAACATGGGCTAGATAAGTTTCAAGCTATTATTACAGCCCACCTTAATTTCAAAGTTCAAATACCTAACACCTGGCCAGGTGATTATGGTTGGAACCCATACATGGGGCCAATATAATATCCAAAGTAAAAACAATTTGATGGTTCTTATATTGGAAAAACTGGAGCACAACCTTGAAGATTTGACTACATTCCAAAACATGCCAGATAAACAATGTATTTGATGTAGTATGGAAAACATTTGATAAGTTTTATTAAATATTTTTATGAATTTAATTTACATGAAGTATCTGTAGCATTATCAGTTATAATACATTTAGACAACCACACGTTTGAACAGGTGCAATAAGAGTGAACTCCTAGTCCTGGTAGTTGTGAGAGAGAAGTTTTCAGGGTTTTATTTAATTAAAATAAATCTAAATGGGGGGTGTCACGTGAGTTGATAGGAGATGGCCGCCTGAAACTTCGCTCCGCTCCTAAATATTCTAAAAATAGCTTTTTCTTCTCCAAAAAGGACATTCTGCTTTTAAAAAGGTACTACTATCCGTTTCTGAAACATGTCGGATCCACAAAATGACAAGGACTTTCCAATTTTTGCCTCGTCTTGCCCTTAAAGAGGCAAGAAAAAAAGAACCGCATGTGCCCAACGAACCGGCTAAAGCTAACATGGACGCCACGGCGTCAGCAGCTCTGTCTGATTCAGACCTGATCCTTGCCGAGATTAAGTCTGTTGGGTCGTGGCTGGACACCATGGATGGGCGACTGAACACAATCGCTGTATCAATCTCATCTATGGAAAGAGCTATCACCAACCTCACTCAGCGGGTCCAACAAACCGAAAGTAGGCTCAATGTAGCCGAAAACAGAATCTCGGTAAGCAGGCTACGATTCTCGCGTCTCTGACGGCAACGATGGGTCAGCTTTAGGCCAAGGTCGATGATTTGGAAAACAGAGGACGACGGAAGAATTTAAAAATCATCGGCCTACCTGAAAAAGCTGAGGGTTCCACACCACTTGTTCAGTTTCTCCAAGAAATGCTTCCCTCTTGGGTGGGTCTTTCTCAGGATTTCCATCCCCTTGACATAGAGCGTGCCCACCGCTCTCTCGCTCCTGCACCAGCCTCAGGTTCTCCACCGAGGAGCGTCCTTGTCCGTTTTCTGCGGTTCCCAGATAGGGAGGCTGTCCTGAGAGCCACAGCTAAGAAGCGTGAGATGTCCTTTCAGGGTTCCCGGCTCCGCTTTTACGCAGATCTGTCATCGGAGGTTCTTCGGAAAGGCCGTACATTTGTCACCGTTTTGAAACGCATGGTACAACGCAACATGTTTTGTGGGTTTGCGTACCCCGCCAGGCATAGATGCGTTCATGAAGGACAGATCTGGCTGTTTGAGGATCCAAAATCCGCTCTCACCTTTCTGGAATCCCTCGGACCAGAGTGAGTTTTCTTACTTGTACCTGTTCTGGCTTTATGTCCAAGTTATATTTTATTTTTATTTTTCGGAGATGTCTTCACTTTAAAACCAGCAGTCTCTTCACCACCCAGGGCATTTTGTTGAGGTGTTGTTGTTTTAGTACTGGGTGGATGACAAATAGACATAAATCATGGATTGTATAACTTTCTCATTTGACTAATAGTAAGTTTTCTTGCTGGTTCGTAATATACATGGAGCCGCTGTTGTCCTCAGGAGGTCCCGATGTTTGTCCTGTGATATGTTTGATTTTGGTGACCTGATAGATTTGATTAAACTGCCCCGTCATTTGGGGACGGGGCTGGGAGGGTGGGTAAGGGGATGTTATTGTTATTGTGTTCTTTGTTTAATTTTGTTCTACTATATAACTGCTCAATCTCTCGCCGCACAGTATGTTATCTTTGCATATCATTATAATACAAGCCTACTTTTAAATCATACTTATTATGAACGATACTATGAGGTTGGTTACATGGAATGTTAAGGGTATGGGCAATGTTATAAAAAGGAAAAAAATCTTAATGTCCTTAAAGAAAGATAAAATATCAATCAGATTACTACAAGAAACGCATCTCACTGATGCAGAACATGCTAAACTAATCCTCGACTTTGAAAAGCGGGATCCCGAAGGTCGTTATATTCTAATTGTTGGCTCCATTTTGGGACAATCTATCACTATAATGAATGTTTATGCCCCCAATGTAGACTGCCCTCAATTTATGTCTCACATCGTCTTGTTGTTTAATCAGTACTGTAAAGGATTAACCCTTTTGGCCGGGGACTTTAATTGTGTGCTGGACGATACATTAGATAGATCATCATCTGTCCCATCATCAAATCAGAAATCTTCCAAAACCCTTAAAAAACTCTGCAGTGATTTTGGCCTTGCTGACATATGGAGAGAGCGGCACCCCATGATCAAAGATTATACATTTTATTCTCATCCACACCAATTATACTTAAGATTAGATTATATTTTTATACCGGTTAGTTATATACATACAGTAATGGATTGTAAAATTGGCCCCATTTTGCTCTCAGATCATAGTCCGGTTTATTTGAACTGTAATTTCTGTGTAACTTTACCAAGGACAAAAAATTGGAAATGTAATTCGTCATTGTTGAGTAATGACACATTCTGCGAATCAATCCGGAATTCAATAAAATACTACTGGTCAGAAAATCAACACTCCCCAGTCTCCTCGTGCATAATCTGGGATGCTGCCAAAGCAACAATTCGTGGCCATATAATCAGCCAGAGCTCGTTTATTAAAAAATCACGAGAGGAGAGACGACGCACTCTAGAGGCCGAGCTTCTCCGATTGGAACAGCAACATAAACAAATACCTAATCAACATAACTGGAATCAGTCGATTAAAGCAAGGGCACAGTTCAATCTCCATTACACGGATTATATAAAGAAGCTCCTTTTTTTAACTAAGCAAAATTTTTATGAGTACGGGAACTGTCATGTCTTGGCCCTGTCTCGTGTCCTTGTGTGCATTCCCCACGTGACCTGTGCTCCCCTGTGTCTTCCGTCTCAGTACTTTTCCACCTGTGTCTCATTTGTAGCTCCGCCCCTTCCCCAGGTGTTTCCAATTCTAGTGTGTTTGTGTTGCTATAAATAGCCCTGGTCTACCACTTTGTCTCCGTCGGTCTTTGCACTAACCCCTGTTGTTTGTCTCTCCGTGTCTCTTTGTTATTTCAAGCCTTAGCCCTAGCCCTAGTTCCTTGTTTACATCTTCTTGTTTCTTGTTCCCTTTAAGTTCCCTGCTTAGTTTATTTATTCTTGTCTAGTTTAGTTTTTCCCTGTCTAGTTTAGCCTCTTGTTAGTTCCTTGTATATTACCCTGCTTGTGTTTATTAGTTTATTCCCTTGTTTACATATCCCTGCCTTGTTTGGTTTTGTTCATTTCTTGTTTGGTTTTTCTAGTCTCTTGTTTAGCTCCGTGTTCCCTAGTTCCTTGTACATACCCCTGCTTTGTGTTTATTCCTAGTTTAGCTCCCTATATATATTCCCTGTTTGTTTTTCATTATTATCATCACTCGTTTGTTATTGGTTATTTGTGTTTCTTTGTTACATGTTTATTTGTTCCTCGTTTCCTTGTTTCTTTGTTATTTATTTAATAAATTATTTATTTATATCGCCCTTACCTGCACCTGTGTCCGCCTCCTCGTCTCCCTGCCTGGGTCAATCCGTGACAGAAAGACCGACCTCAACATGGACACAGCAGGTTCTGCGTGGACTGGCACCAGAATGGCGATTCGCCGTGCTCCTTGCGGGACCCCGGCGCAGGACACCTCGAGGCCTCAAGGACGCCGCAGGCCTCGGGGTAGGCGTTCTAAGGGGTCCCGCCAGCCTGAAGAAGACCCCTTTTCCGGGGAGGATTTTCTTGGGGGGGCGCTAAGGGCTGGTGCGGTTAGCCTCGGTGCCTCCGTGTACCCGAGGCTAAAGGAGCGGGATCCGTGGGACTTTCTCGGGTGCGCTCCCAGTAGCTCCGAGGACGAAGAGGAGCTCTACCCTGCACCAGTCCGTGCTCCGTTACCGTTTCCCCCAGGGGCGGTGCTCTACCCGGCTCTCGGCCGCACAGCTCCAGAGGCCGTTCCGACTCCCGTCCGATCCCCTGCAGCCAAGGTGCGCTCCTCACCGGCGGTTCCAGAGCTAGCTTCCCCGGTGGCTAAGGCGTTAGCTTCCCCAGCGCCTCCAAAGCTAGCTCCTCCCGCGGCCAAGACACTCTCCTCTTCAGCGGCTAAGCCACGCTCCGTGACTGCTGTGAAACCGCGCCCCGAGATCCCCGCGGTAGCTGCCGAACCGTGCCCCGTGATTTCCGCGGTAGCAATCGAGCCGCGCTACAGGAACTCCTGCCCAGCGAGCCAGCCGCGAGCAGAGACTTTCCCCGCGCTTGACTCAGCTGGAGAGAGTACTAATCCAGTCCGGGATTTTACGGCTACCGCACTCTCAAGCCCCACAGCTGCAGCGCCAGCACCTCAGGCTGAGGAGCTGGTTTTCATGGCGGCTGCAGAGCTGGATTCCGCCGCTGCGAACCAGCCTCTCTCTGGGACCATCTCCGCGGCAAATCAGCCGCGCTCTGGAACTCTCTCCGCGCCGGACTTTACCGGCGGCCCCGCGCTTTCTGCTTCTACAGTCTCTGCCGGCGAAGCTGCAGCTCCGGTCCGGGTTTTTATTTCAACCGCAGTCTCAAGCCCTGCTGCTGCTCCGCTGGATCTGCACACACCCAGCTCCGAAATTCTCTCGGCGGCCACGCCCATCTCCGAGGTGTCTTCGGCTGCTGAGCCACGCCCCCGGACTCCTGCCGTGTCTGCAGAAGCTGCTCCAGCCTCCGTCTCTGCAGAAGCTGCTCCAGCCTCAGTCTCTGCTCCAGTCTCCGTGTCTGCTGAAGCTGCTGAAGCCTCCGTGTCTGCAGAAGCTGCTCCAGCCTCCGTCTCTGCAGAAGCTGCTCCAGCCTCAGTCTCTGCTCCAGTCTCCGTGTCTGCTGAAGCTGCTGAAGCCTCCGTGTCTGCAGAAGCTGCTCCAGCCTCCGTCTCTGCTGAAGCTGTTCAAGCCTCCAAGTCTGCTCCAGCTGTTCAAGCCTTCAAGTCTGCTCCAGCTGTTCAAGCCTTCAAGTCTGCTCCAGCTGTTCAAGCCTTCAAGTCTGCTCCAGCTGTTCAAGCCTTCAAGTCTGCTCCAGCTGTTCAAGCCTTCAAGTCTGCTCCAGCTGTTCAAGCCTTCAAGTCTGCTCCAGCTGTTCAAGCCTTCAAGTCTGCTCCAGCTGTTCAAGCCTTCAAGTCTGCTCCAGCAGTTCCAGTCTCAGTGTCTGCTCCAGCAGTTCCAGTCTCAGTGTCTGCTCCAGCAGTTCCAGTCTCAGTGTCTGCTCCAGCAGTTCCAGTCTCCGTGCCAGAGCCAGCTGCCCAAGTCTCCGTGCCAGAGCCAGCTGCCCAAGTCTCCGTGCCAGAGCCAGCTGCCCAAGTCTCCGTGCCAGAGCCAGCTGCCCTAGTCTCCGTGCCAGTGCCAGCTGCCCAAGTCTCCGTGCCAGAGCCAGCTGCCCAAGTCTCCGTGCCAGCACCAGCTCCCGCTGCCAGAGTCGCCGCGCCGCCAGCACCAGCTCCCGCTGCCAGAGTCGCCGCGCCGCCAGCACCAGCTCCCGCTGCCAGAGTCGCCGCGCCGCCAGCACCAGCTCCCGCTGCCAGAGTCGCCGCGCCGCCAGCACCAGCTCCCGCTGCCAGAGTCGCCGCGCCGCCAGC